>NC_027753.1:0-40183 GCF_000695525.1 Brassica oleracea var. oleracea | reverse complement strand
AACACCCAGCTAAAGTGATCCTCCCTATCTTAGGGTTCTTCACTAAGGATGAGTGGGTGCTCGACTCTGGTTGTTCATTTCACATAACACCACATAGGCATGTGCTGTTTGACTTCAAGGAAGTGAAAGGAGGAAAGGTGCTAATGGCAAATAACACTCAGTGTAATGTTGAAGGAATTGGTAAAATCAGGATTACTAATACATATGGAAAGGAAGTCATTTTCACTGATGTTCGATACATGCCAAAAATGAGCAGAAATCTCATTTCATATGACATGTTGAGAAAGCTGGGTGAAACTATAAAGGAGAGGGTTTTAAGATTCATTTCTTCAAAAACGGCGAAAAGGTGTTCTCGGGAGATTATGAAGATGGTTTGTATTATCTACAAGGAACAGTCTCTAGAGCTGAAGCTAATGTTGGAAAAGCTGAGCAGAACATGACAGAGTTGTGGCATTCGCGTCTTGGACACATGAGTATTTCTAACATGAATGTGTTAGTGATGAGGCCATCCAAGTAGAGGTTCCCATAGTTAGGCGCGGTCCGACTACCCGGAGTGGAACCAGGGCCTTGCGAGAAGGTTTCACCAAGGCTGTCCAACAAATCCTTGATCGAGATGGACAGACTGACCAGGACCAGCTGCTGATTGAGGAGATGGTCCAGTTGAAGATTCAAGATCAAGCCGGCCCAATGGAGGTTCAGGACGCAGCCGGCCCGATCCAGTTCAGACTCAACCAAGCCGGACGTCTCATTTCCACATCCGAGCTTGGGCCAGATTCCATTTCCATTCCAACCACTCCGACTCTTCCTGGTTCTGAGAACTAGCCGACATCAGAACGAGTAGTATGTTGTTGTACTCTTTTTCCTTATCGGGTTTTGTCCCACTGGGTTTTCCCAAAAGGTTTTAACGAGGCAACATGCAAGCATACTTTGAATTCTGGTCTAGGCCTTCTCAAACCGACAACCAGATGTCTGGTTTATTTTAATTTATTTGGTTAAGACTTTGGGCTTTTGTTTCAGCCTCATTTTCGGCCAGCCTGTTTAAGGCCTTTTTATTTTTAAGACCCATAAGGGATAGACCCTATATAACCCTATGTACTTGGTGATTTTTTTGCCTTATGTCTTTTATGAAATAATTTTGCCTTTGCAAACTCAGAAACCCTAAGTCTTTTCCCTGTGAGAAACAGAGAGAGAGCAGCCGAGTCTTATCAAGTTTCAAACCACCAAACTTGTGGCGATTCTTCACTTCCATCCCATCCATCGATTTGCCTTGAGAGTGATACACATCCAGCAAGTCAAGTCCCATAGCTATCCACCTCCATCCACTGTTCTTGTTGAGAGAGATACACATCCAGCAACAAGGATCCATCCCCCATATTTCTATCCTTCTCTTATTTTGTTTCAGTTTGCATCATATAGTTCTAGATTTCCATTCAATATAAAAACTCATAAAAAGTCATATTTGTTTCTGTTCTCAGTTTATCATTTAGTTTTCTTTCAGTTCATCATTTTAAAATCCATAAAAAAACTCATAAAAAATCGGCCATCTCCCTCTCCATCGCGTCCGCCTAGCCGCTCCATAGCCCTCGGTCCGATCTGTCCAGTCCGAGTTCTTGAACCTCTGGCCGACCATTTGGATAGCCTGAATCTCAGCCTGTATCAGTTAGTCAAGAAGGGATATCTGAATATCAAAGAAGTTGGAGGGATCGAATTTTGTGAGAACTGTGCACTTGGAAAAGAACACAAGCAGAGTTTTAAAAAGGCCAAGCATATCACAAAAGGGATACTGGATTATGTGCATTCAGATCTTTGGGGGTCTCCGTTGAGAGTCTTGGAGGCTGCAAGTATTTCATCAGCTTTATTGACGACTTTTCTAAAAAGGTCTGGGTTTATTTTCTTAAATCTAAAGATGAAGCTTTTGACAAGTTCAGAGAATGGAAGCTCGAAGTTGAGACTCAGACTGAAAAGAAAATTAAGTGCTTGCGAACTGGCAATGGTCTAGAGTATTGTAACAACAAGTTTGATCAGTTCTGTAAACAGTCTAGGGTAAAGCGACATCGGACGTGTACTTACACACCCCAGCAAAACGGAGTTGCTGAGAGAATGAATAGGACTATAATGGATAAAGTCAGATGCATGCTAGCAGAGACAGGGTTAAGACTAGAGTTTTGGGCTGAGGCTTCTTCTACCGCAGTTTACTTGATCAACAGAACTCCCGGATCAAGTATTGAGTTTGAGCTGCCAGAGGAAAGGTGGTCAGGGGGTAAAGTTGATCTATCTCATCTAAGAAAGTTTGGTTGTTCTGCTTATGTGCATCGAGTTCAAGAGAAAATTAATCCGAGAGCAGTGAAAGGTGTGTTTGTTGGTTATCCGTTCGTGGTTAAAGGCTATAGAGTGTGGATCGAAGACGAAGGAAAATGTACTACAAGTCGGAATGTTGTGTTTCACAAGCAAGAGGTTTTCAAAGATACGTTGACAGATTTTGCAGCCGGTGGTGGGAAGAAGGATTCAATCAAATCAGAAGGGAAAGGAAAAGGAAAACGTGTGAGCCTTAGTGATAATTTGATTCAGGGTCCATCATCAGCAATTTTTGAACAAGGAGAGACTTCGGCCTTAGGTGGAGAAGCTTCAGAAAGTTCTGATGAAGAGAGTTCATAGAGTTCAGAAAATTCAGGAGATGAGTCAGATGGATCAGATTCAGATCTAGGAGGAGGAATAGTTGTGAGCTCAGGGGACCCGTCATTGGATTATTATGTTTTGGCTCGGGACAGAGACAGACGACAAAACATAAGACCACCCTCGAGGTTTGATGATGCGAATCTGGTTGCATATGCTTTGAATTCTGCAGAGGAGTTAGAGATTGAGGAACCTAAAACGTATGCTGAAGCTATGAGAACAAAGGAGAGAAAGTTCTGGAATGCAGCTGCCAAGGAAGAAATGGTTTCTCTCCAAAAGAACAGAACTTGGGATCTGATTGAGAGACCTAAAGATCAAAAGCTGATAGGTTGTCGTTGGATTTTTAAGCTAAAACCTGGCATCCTTGGAGTTGAGGAGCTGAGGTTTAAAGGAAGAGTTGTAGCTAAAGGCTATTCGCAGAAAGAGGGTATAGATTACAACGAGATTTTTTCACCAGTGGTGAAGCATGTGTTTATACGTCTCATTCTTTCATTGGTGGTGAATTTTGATTATGAGCTAGAGCAAATGGATGTGAAGACAGCTTTCTTACATGGAGATTTGGAAGAAAGAATTCTCATGGAACAGCCAGAGGGATTTATCCTAAAAGGAGATGAGGATAAGGTCTGTCTTCTAAGAAAATCCTTATATGGCCTAAAGAAGTCACCGAGACAGTGGAATCTAAAATTTGATGGTTTCATGAAAAAAACAGAGTTTTATCAGAAGTGAACATGACTAGTGTGTGTATATGAAGAATGTGAATTCTGATAAAGCTATATACTTGCTGTTGTATGTGGACGATATGCTTATTGCTTCGGGAAGCAAACCGTCGATTAAGGCTCTGAAGGACAATTTGAGCTCAGAGTTTGAAATGAAGGATTTGGGAAGAGCTACTCGAGATAGGAAAAATGGAAGTTTGAAGTTGACACAGGCTAAATATCTTGAAAAGGTACTAAAGACTTTTGGAATGTTCGAAGCTAGATCAGTGGTTACTCCTACGGCTTCGCACTTCAAGCTCAAGAGTTTGCATCCTAAGGAAAGAGCTGATGAGTATGAGTACATGAAGGATGTACTATATGCGAGTGCAGTAGGGAGTTTGATGTATGCTATGGTTGGGTCAAGACCAGATTTGGGTTTCGCAGTTGGTCTGATCAGCAGATTCATGTCTCATCCTAGCAGGGAACATTTGGAAGCTGTAAAATGGGTTCTAAGGTACGTGGCTGGGGCTTATCAGAAATGTTTGACATTTAAGAAGTCTACAGAGTTCAGAGTTGAAGGATTTTCGGATTCAGACTACTCAGCGGACTTAGACAAAAGAAGATCAGTTTCAGGAATTGTTTTTCAAGTGGGTGGTAACACTGTTTCTAGGAAATCAGGGTTACAGTCAGTGGTTGCCTTGTCTACTACCGAAGCAGAATACATGGCTCTGACTTTGGCAGTTAAAGAAGCTATTTGGTTGAGGAATTTTGTTACTGAGTTGGGATACAAGCAAGACAGTGTAAGGATACACTGTGACTCTCAAAGTGCTATTGCTCTATCTAAAAACGCAGTACATCATGAACGGACAAAGCATATGGACACTCAATTCAATTTCATCAGAGACATTGTATCTAAGTGAATCGTCAACCTAGCGAAGATACATACATCTAAGAATCTGGCAGATTTTCTAACTAAGTGTTTACCTGGCACGAAGTTTGAGCTCTGCTGTGAGATTCTTAACATCTGCTGAAGGTCCTAATCGGCTCCGGGTAACTCCTTGAAGTGTCTCAACATACAGAAACAAAATACCTGAGTTAGTTTCTGAAACAATCGGACGAAATCAAGGGAAAACAGTGAGGAGAGTTTTGAAGATTATCAGATTAAAGATGGAGAATTACCCGTAGAGAAGAGGAGATCTTAATTGATCTCGTGATCAGTGGTCTCAGGTGGAGTCGTCAGCGAACGATTCAGTCCTCAAGTGATCAGTGGTCTCAGGTGGAGTATGAATCTGAGAGTTTTTGGGTAGAAGATGTTACAGTTTTCAGATAGGTCACTAAGGTTGATCAAAGGTTCTGAATCTGCAATCTCGGATACGGTGAAATCAGAAGATCAGAGGTTAGTATACGGCAAATAGAAGAAAGGTTTGTAGTAAAGAAAGGAAATGGATTGGAAGGATCAATTACCTTGAAAGTTCTTCTCGCAGCGGAAGCAGTCTAAGAGTGAGTTATTTTGCTATGAAAAAGCTCAAGACAGTACATGTAAGAAGACAGAAGGTCACGAATCAGTTTTCAATGGATGTCGAAGCTAAATGCGTTTGAAAGAAGTTCAAAGAGCTTACCAGGTTCAAGTTGAAACTGATTAGTGATCAGTATTAAGAAGGTGGTGAGATACTGCAGATTTCTCTGTGTTCTTCGTAGAGAGAAGGAAGAGCTAAGCGGCAAAAGGAGAGAGAGAGGTTCCGACAAGCATAGGATTATCTCGAACTGTTTGAAACCAAAGAGGTGGAGATTTGTGGGCTTTGGTCTTCATCAGTTGGGCCTGCTCTGCGTTTTGGGCCACGTCAAGTGTCATTTAAGCGCTTCACCATGTGACGAGACGATGCGTTTTGACTGAGACGTTAATGACGTTATAACGTCTAACAACCTCAGGTCTTCGTCATTCTGATCACCGTGAAGAAAAAAGAGAGAGTAAACAGAGAAGCTTTACGAGAGAGAGAATCGAGAGAGAAAGAGAGCTCTACCGGTGGCGATTTCAACAGGAGACGACGGCGAAGTGTCTCCGGCATTGATTTTGCTTAGGATCCGATTATCTGTGGCATATTTCGGAGGTAACAAAACGGATCTTCTTCGTTGTACTTAGATCGCGTTGTGTAAAGTGTTACCAGAGCTCTATATTGATTCTAGTGAAGCTTGAGGGTTTGATCCCCTCCCCGGACAGTAGGAAACGAAGTCCGGGTGAACAAATTGCTTGCATACTCTTTGATTTCAGTATCTAGATCTCACAAACCTGAAAACAAAGACAAGATCATAAGAATCTAATTGATAAACAAGAAGACGATCTAAAGAAAACAATCAACAGAATTCTCTTTGATCTCTTCTTGTTGTGCGATTCATATACTTAGGGTTCTAGACTTATCATTGCCCTTTCCATAAAGCTTTATGGTGACCATCACTTCTCTGAGCTACTAGGTAGGTTCTGTCACTTACTGAATCAATCCAGAAAGAGTTGTACAACCATCAGGATCGTTTCCCGTCATTTCTATTATTTCACTCGACTATCGCTTGCTCGACCATCCGACCATCGATCATCCATCCGATCATCTGACTATCATTCATCACTTTCATTATGGCATATTTATCGTCGTTTATCTAATTTTCATTCACTCTCGTCTCCTTTTTTACTTGTTTTAGGTTTCTTTTCTTGTTTATACCTAGTCCACTTAACTACACTCGATCACCATTTCGGTTATCCGCAACCAATCTCCATCGACTCGACCTTTGGGTCGTGTCACTTATGCAATTTGTCTGATAAACTGATTTCTGTTGATGGGCCGGTGAAAGCTATTGACAATATCATATGTCATGTTCCTCAACACTGAAATGTGTTTGTCTTAGGCATGGGCATTCGGGATCCCAATCAGGTTTCGGTTTAGTCCAATCGGGTTTCGGTTTTTCGGGTTTATCAAAATCAGCCCCATTCGGGTTATATGAAAATTCGTTTTGGGACCTGTTCGGTTTCTATCGGGTTCGGGTCGGGTTAGTAAATCTTCAAAGAACCGGTACAACCCGATGTACTTTCGGGTTCGGGTCCCAATCGGTTCTTTGGCTTAAATGTACCTGATTTATATCTAATTTATAACCAAAAAGTAAGTAAAATCGGTTATTCGATTTTAAATTACTTGATTTATACCTATTTTGTAACCAAAACATAAATAAAATCGGTTCGAAAAAAAGAAATGAACATCAAATGTGATCATTCAAAATCAAGTGAAAGGTAAACATAGTTATTGATCGAAAGAAAACCAAATAAATGAAAGCATAAAACAAAAACCAAGTTCTCATGAAATGAAAACATTATTCAATGAAAACAAAACCAAAATCTAAAAACTTCAACCTTCAACCGCCACCTTCAACCATCAATTTTCATATAATAGATAATTATTTTCGATGTTCAACATATTTTGAATACATATTAGGAATTGAGATCATGTTTGACACGAGTTCTTTTTGGAAATTTTGTATGTTTCGGGTTCTATCGGGTATCCAGTTAGGTTCGGATTCGGTTCGGATAATACATATAACCCGAAATACCATAAAACAAGATCCATTCGGTATTTATGCCGGATTCGGATCGGTTCGAATTCATTTTTATCGGATCGGGTTAGGTTCGGGTTTTCGGATTCTGTTTATTTGCTGAGCCCTAATTTCCATAACCCGAAATACCATAAAATAAGATCCATTCGGTATTTATGCCGGGTTCGGATCGGTTCAGATTCATTTTTATCGGATCGGGTTCGGTTCGGGTTTTCGGGTTCGGTTTATTTGCCCAGTCCTAGTTTGTCTCATGGATATAGAAAACGTAATTTTATTTATACACAGAAATCAGTTAGCTATTTCCTTTTCATTGTTGACTTGGCTTTTTTTAACTCCACTTTTTTTTGGGAAAATTATTTTTTTAGACCAAAAGAACATGTACATGCTTCATTAAACTAATTTCACCTATTAATTGTTACATTAGGCCAAATAATATCAAAATGCCAATAATGCTCTTAAAATTCATTTCTAAATTCGAAATTATAATTATAATACATTATAATAGTTTAATATAATAAACTAATTATAATTAAAATAAACAAAAAAAGTAAAACAAATAAAGTCTCTCCCCCTAGAGATAGGGCTGGGCAAAAAACCCGGATCCGAAGAACCGAACCCGATCCGAAAAAGTAATACCAAACCCGAACCGAAATTGATTAAAAATCCGAACGGATTCAAATTTTGGTATCTAAAGAACCGAAACTGAACCCGACCCGAACCGAACCGAAGTATCTCGGGTACCCGAATGTAACCGAAATAGATTTATATACCTAAATATATTTCTTTTTTGTAGATTTAATATATATTAAAAACATCCAAAATATATAAGATACTTTTAAGTTGTCTAAAATACTTGAAAATATACATAAATAGTCAAAAGTATATATCTAAAATAGCAAAAGTATATGTCTAAAATAGCTAAAATATATTCAAAACACCAAAATGCTTGAAATATCTATTTATTTTCTATCCAAATATTCAAATCAAACCAATTTATATGTTAATTTTAGGTATTTTGACATATATTATACAAATTTATATGTAATATATTATTTTGTTTTATAGATTTTGAGAAATTTTAAGCATATAATGGATATAAAATTTTAAAAATAATTTAAATGGATTATCCGAACCCGCAAAGATCCGAAGCGAATCCGAACCAAAATTTAGAAATACCCAAATGGGGCTGAAATCTTTAAACCCGAAACCCGATTAGATCCGAACCGAACCCGAATGGGTACCCGAATGCCCACCCCTACCTAGAGATGTCAATTGGGTTGTCCATGTCCAATGGGCATGTCCAAATGGATAAACTAGTGTACTGGACATTATTTTTTTTAAGTCCAAATTGCACCAAGTCCAAACTGTCCAGACCAAATTGGACCATTCCAAATGTGCCTTCCGCGAGGCCCAATTAGAAAAACAGTGTTAAAATACAAAAAATCATTTTCAACATAATTTCATTATGTTTTGTGGAGTTCAAAAGCATAGATAAAGTTCATACATCATCCAAAAGCCTAAATAAGGTTCATAATGTAAAAGCATTGAAAAATATCATACATAATTCAAATTCCAAAAGCATAGATTAGGTTCATACATACATAACTAAACTTCAGTCTTTCTTTATACATCTTTTGATTCAGTTCACTCTATCAGCACGAGATTAACCTGCACAAGAGACCCCAACCTTATTCCCATTAAGCAATGAACCATGTTAAGTCAAGAAACAACAGAACCAAACCCATCACAGAACCTAAGTGATAACCATTAAGCAATGAACCATTTGAAATCGTAAGTGGCTACATAAGGAACTACATAACTATTCCAACAACAAGACAATCAACATAATAAAGTACAAAAGCGAGCACAGAAACCAGGAACAAGACACTGATGAATTACATAGCTCAAGCCCACGATTAGGCCTAGGTATTTCGCGTATTTCGGTTTTTGGGTAGTTTGGATAGGGAGCTAGAGGATCCATTTACTATTTGACCTATTTTCGGTTCGGTTCGGATAGTTTCGGGTTCGGTTCGGTTTGGATAGTAAATGTAGGAACCAGAAAATACCCAGAAAAAAATTGGTTCTCATTTGGATCCGGTTCGGATAGTTCGGATAGTTTGGATAAAATATCGGTTATTTAGAGTAAAATATCAAATAATTAGGATGATTTAGATAAAAATTTTGGATATTTTGGATTACTTTGGATATTTCGGATAAAACTATTCGGATAGTTTCAGATACTTTCGGGTAGTTCGGATACTTTATAATAATTTAGTTATCCTCAACTATTTTCAGATACTTTTAATAGAATTTTAAATTAAAAATATATATATTTAATTATGTTATATGTATATATAATTAATATTTTTATATATTCGGGTACCCGTTCGGTTCTCGGTTTGGTTCCGGTTCGGTTCGGTTATTTCGGATATAAAAATATAGGAACCGTCCGGGTATTTGAGGGTATTTGATGTGCCCCAGTCCATGGACCAGTCCGGCCAGCATGAAGATCAGAACGTTCCAGACGTCCCAGTTGAGGTTCATTCTTCCGATCAGACCAGACAGGCCGATCGGGCCGTGTACCAGCTCAACCCGCGGACGTCCGGATTGGAGCTTCGGCCAGATCCATGACCAGAAGATCGAACTGACTGAACTGAAGCTCGTCTTTCCCGGCCAACTCGACAAGCTAAGGCTGATGCTCAAGCAAGAATCAACTTAGGACGAGCCAATTCCGATTCAGACCATAGCTTCTCTCTTTTGGCTCGTTTGGCTCGTACCGCATGTACCGGCGACTGTGCTGATGATCTCTCTTCCTTGTTCGATCCGATCATGGACTTCTCTTTTGGATATTTCTCTAAGGCAAGGATCCTTAAGCTCTCAGAAGACTTGGGCCATGTTGGAAAGCAACTTGTCCGATCATAACGTCATGCGGCCTTAGCAGAACGTCCCGCGGCCCTTGCTGATCGTCCCACCCATGTGCTGATCCTTTCCGCCATGGACACAGCCAGCTCAGATGCATCTGGACAGGAGCCAAATGGTCATCTTGACTAGTCTTCTCCATTTTCCATGCCTTGACCAGATCTAGTCAAGTTTATATTTTTTATGTCTTGTTTTCCTACATTTCTATTTATTGTCTTTGACTACAAAACTCTATAAGTATGTGATCTCTTCTATTGAATAAAGCAATCGATTTTGTCTAAGCTTTTGAGTTAAACTCTTTGTTCTTTGTCTAGAACTTTTCTTTGTTTCTTGGTGAGTCATATCCAAGTAAACACCTCTCAAATTCGTTGGTCTTGTGAGTCATATCAAGCAACGGTTCGAAAATCTTCTTTTGGTGGACTTGTGAGTCATATCAAGCACCAACTGAAGTCGGGAATATCGAAGGCTCTTCCGCAACCTTCGTGCGACCCTTCAATCCATCTAGTTCTACATCCGGAGTTCATATCAAATCTGATCCAGTCGAGTGAACCGATCTTAGGGTCCTTCAAGTGGTATCAGAGCCACTCGTCTGGTATCTTCTGAATCATTCTATCTTCTCATCTTCCATTTCTTCATAAACACTTCTTCTTCTACCTTTCTTGAATCCGGGCCCCTCATTACCATCCACCATATATATAAAAAAGAAAAATATCTATATAAAAAAAAAAAGAAAAAAAAAGGATAATCCATCTAGTTCTCCATGCGGAGTTCATATCAAATCTGATCCAGTCGAGTGAACCGATCTTAGGGTCCTTCAAGTGGTATCAGAGCCACTCGTCTGGTATCTTCTGAATCATTCTATCTTCTCATCTTCCATTTCTTCATAAACACTTCTTCTTCTACCTTTCTTGAATCCGGGCCCCTCATTACCATCCACCATATATATAAAAAAGAAAAATATCTATATAAAAAAAAAAAGAAAAAAAAAGGAAATCAAAAAGTTTCATTTGGGGATTGGTGGTGGAAGAGAAAGCCTGCTGGCTGAGGAGAAATCCAGCCTTTGAGATGGTTAAAACGGATTCCCAAACCAAAATCTCTTATCTTTCTCTCTTAAGAAATTTCCCTTGTGTTTGCTTGGAATTTGTCCATTGAGATTCTTTGATTTGTTCTTCTTAGAACCTTGAGTGGAAACTTGTGTGTGCGACCATCCAAATTCTGAGAGAAACATGTGTGTGGGTGAGGATCAAACACTTGAGAGAGTGAGGATTTTTATCTAACGTTTTGTGTTTAAGAAATTTCAGGAAACATGAGTAGTGATGATGAACGGAACCGTCCCGGAATCTCAGTCGTGGGATTGTCTAACCTTCAAATGCGTGCTTTGAATGATTCTATGTCTAACATGTTGAACGCAAGTTTAGATCAAATCCATCAGAGGCTTGATGAGCTTCAGGCCAACCAAACTCATCCTAGAATCGGAGCAAGAAGAGACCGTCCGCGAAGGAACAACCGGTCCGACAATGAGATCCAAGAGGAGGACTTCCCAGAAGATGAGGCCAGATCCGCATACCGTCCAAGAAGAGGTCCTAGAAACCGAGATCCAGGTGATGTCAATCCATTTACTAGAACTGGTCGTACTGATGATATTTTGAACGGATTGAAACTGAAAATTCCACTTTTTGATGGCAAAAATGATCATGATGCTTTTCTTGAGTGGGAAAGGAAAATTGAGCATGTGTTTGATTGTCAAAACTTTTCTGAACTTAGGAAAGTAAGGCTTGCTGCTGCTGAATTCTTTGGCTATGCTATTAATTGGTATGATCAAGTTTTGACCCACAGGAGGAGAACAGGTGAACGGCCGATCGAGACATGGGACGAGCTTACCATGCTGATGAGGAAACGATTCGTTCCTGCTCACTATCACCGCGACCTCCACCAGAAGCTAAGACGCTTGCTTCAAGGAACCAAATCTGTGGAAGACTATTACCAAGAGATGGAGATCTTAATGATCAAGACGGACACGGATGAGTCTTTGGACGCCACCATGGCTCGATTTCTTTCAGGCCTCAACCATGACATCTGGTGCGACCTGTATCAGCTTCAAACTCAAGTCTTGGACGTCCATACTTGTACCAGAAAGGCAAGGGGTCACAACAGGACCTAATTGGCTCATTGGAGAGCTTGTTGGCCTTATTCATGTGGTATTGGACCGAGAGAAGGCTATGGGCCTTGATGAGGCCTTTATAAAGATATGAATGACTATGGGCCATCATGGACGATTAGTATTCAATCTGATTGACCAGGAAATGGATGGGATGAAGCTGGTTGGACAGGAAATGAAATGGGTGATCTGGTATGATCGAGAAATGGACTGTTCAAACCGAAATGGGCGAGAAATGAGTTGGAAATAGAAGATGAAGAACCTGAGCTGGAAATGGAACATCAGGAGCATCTTTATCAATAAAATGAGCTTATGGAGGTACTTGGTCGGACCAGGAACAAGATGGATCGAGCCCAAGCAAGAGTTGTTCGAAAAAGGCCTTTATCGGCCCAAAAAGTGGAAAGACAAGGCAGATTGGATTATGATTGGCCCAAGAAGATTATGCACATCCAAGATGGTTTATTTTCAGTTTATTTATCATTTTATTAAGTTTAAAACAATTAGGATTAAGTTTGGTTATATTAAACAAATTAGCAATAGGATTAGGATATGGTTTTTCATAAACCGACTTGATTTTGGTTTAGGGTTTATTTTAGTTTAGGATTTTGTTTTCTTCTTTCTTTTATATGTAACCACGAGCCTCCCTGTAAGGATTCAACCATTATTCAATAAAAGTAAGCTTTGGCTTAAACAATCGTCTCTGAGGAGACTTCTCTATCTTGTTCATGTGTGAAAAACTCTTATCACAATAAGAAGAGTGATCTTCTGTGATCCATCCTAGACACCAAGCAGGATGATCCTATGTCTCAGGAGCAGCAAAACATCCTTAGAGCCTTCCACAGCTTGAAGGAGAAGACCATCCTCATCATCTATCATCCACCCACGCCCCTTCAAGTGATCCAGGGAGAGACAGCCCTTCCAGGGCCGTACAAACATCCAAGACCGTATGGAGCTTCAAGAGTATGGTAGTGTGGAACAGATGCTACACAAAGCCATTTTGATCGAGCAACAACTCAAGAGGAAGAGTTTCTCAAAACCGGCCATTGCTTCCAAACAGGCCTTCTCTCCTAAACCGGCCATTGCTTCCAAACCGGCCTTCTCTCCTAAACCGGCCTTTGCTCCTAAGCCAAGCTACCAAGACAAAGGTAAGTCTTCTTCCACAACACATAATGCTTTTAAAACTGATGTTCCTGCTCGTGATGACAAAGGAAAGGCAGTGGAGACTTCTGGCCGAGCAAGAGACAATAGGTGCTTCAAGTGTCAAGGCCTAGGACACTTTGCCAAAAACTGTCCCAACCAACGGGTGATGATTCTCATGGAGAATGGAGAAGTTGAATCTGAGGATGAACAGGAGGACAAAGAGGATCTTGGTCCGATCTTTGATGATGAGGACGAGTCATTTGGATATCCGCATCACGGACCCCTACTCGTTGCTAGGAAGGGAAAGGTCGACTCTATCTTCGATGAGATGGACGGCCGCTTGGTTGATGAGTCTGATCCGACCTTTGATGTTGATTCCGATCCGATCTTTGATGAGGAGGTGTACTTTGTCTATCCAGCTCATGGTCCTCTACTTGTTACAAGAAGATCTCTGAGTGTTCAACCCAAAACCAATGAAAAAGAACAAAGGGAGAATCTCTTTCATTCTCGTTGTTTAGTTTCTGAAAAGGTATGTTCTTTGATTATTGATGGTGGGAGTTGTACTAATGTTGCTAGTGACTCTCTTGTCAGGAAACTAGGGCTTGCTACTAGGCCTCTCTCTCTCGTCTTTTCAGGTTGGAATGGCTAAACGAGGCTGGAGAACAGTATGTGAAAGAACAAGTTACCGTCCCCCCTTACCATTGGCCGATATGAAGACGAGGTTGTTTGCAACGTTCTTCCTATGGACGCATGTCACATTCTCTTGGGCCGGCCATGGCAATTTGATAAGAGGGCCGTGCATGATGGCTTCACAAACCGACACTCCTTTGATCATAAGGGAAAGAAGATCACGCTGGTTCCTTTAACACCTTTGGAGGTTCATCAAGATCAGATCCAACTCAAGAGGAACCGTGACAAAGAACCCAAGCCAGATGAACCTGAATCATCCCAACGGAACTCCAATTTCTATATTAAGCCAAGTCAGGTCAAGAAATCTCTTTACTCTCAAAAGCCATTTCTTTTACTTGTATACAAAGAATCTCTTATGGCATCTTCTTCTGACCATGCACTGGAGATTCCGAGTGAACTTCTAGATGTTTTGCAGGAGTTTTCTGATGTTTTTCCATGTGGGAATCCTAAAGTATTACCACCAATACGAGGCATTGAACATCAGATAGAATTTGTTCCAGGTGCGTCCCTACCAAACCGACCAGCTTATCGTACCAATCCGGTGGAGACCAATGAACTTCAGAAACAGATTGGTGACCTTCTGGAGAAAGGTTACATCCGGGAAAGCCTCAGTCCTTGTGCCGTACCAGTTCTCCTCATGCCCAAAAAGGATGGTTCTTGTCGCATGTGCGTGGATTGTCGTGCCATCAACAACATTACGGTAAAGTATAGGCATCCCATTCCTAGGCTAGATGACATGCTTGACGAGTTGCATGGTTCATGTGTCTTCTCTAAGATAGATTTGAAAAGTGGCTATCACCATATTCGCATGAAAGAAGGTGATGAGTGGAAAACTGCATTTAAAACGAAGTTGCATGAGTGGCTTGTTATGTCATTTGGTCTTACTAATGCACCTAGCACCTTCATGTGTTTAATGAACCATATCTTGGGAGCATTCATTGGTCATTTTGTTGTAGTTTACTTTGATGACATTCTTATCTACAGCAAGAACATGGATGAACATAAGATGCACTTGAAATCTGTTCTTGAGGGTCTTGAGAAAGAACGTTTGTTTGCTAACCTTGGAAAATGCTCTTTTGGAACAGATCATGTGGTCTTCTTAGGTTTTGCTGTAGGTGCAGATGGACTTAGTGTGGACGAGGATAATATCAAAGCCATATGAGATTGGCCTAGTCCAACGACCGTGGGTGAAGTAAGGAGTTTCCATGGTCTTACCGGCTTCTATATGCGATTTGTTCCAGACTTCAATTCCATTGCTGCTCCTCTGACTGAAGTGATCAAGAAGAATGTCGGATTCAAATGGGAACAAGCCCAAGAAGAAGCCTTTCAGATGCTAAAAGGGAAGTTGATTCTAAGTGATTGGTGAGTTTGTTGAATTTATAATTGAGCTTTGATATGTGAAACTATTGATTGAACTTCTTGTTTTTGATAGCGGGATGCGATTTAGATGAGGAAGATAAGGAAGATGCCAATGAGAAAGTAGAAGGAAATGGAAGGAAGAAGAAGACCCGACATAATTAAAGGTATAATCACTTAGAATCATTAGGAGAGGAAACTGAATGGTAGGTTTAGTATCATTAAGAGAGGAAACTAAATGATGGGTTTAGTATCATTAGGAGAAAATGAATGATAGGTTTAGGCCTTGGCAAAATAACTGGAACCGAAGAACCGAACCGAAACCGAACCGAAATACCCGAAACCCAGACCAATACTGAAGGACTAAGTGATTGGCATAAATGTAATCGATTGTCCGTTGGACACTTCTTTCTATTTTGTTTTTGTTTTTTCGTTTATAATCTGGTGTTTGATATTCTCTGTGTTCATACGATTTAATTTCAGGAGTATGAGAATCACCGGCGTGAAACTCTTCATGTCCGGCGTACAGCCACTAAGTTATTTTCATAAACTATTGCTCTTATCTAATTAGGTTTGGTTTTCTGCAACCCACCAGATTGCCGCCATCAAATAGTGGAGCTCCTTCAGGTATGCCCTTGATTGTGTCCGTTTTCCTTTATGCTGTATGATCAAACAATATATAAACATCTGATTTTCTGTTTGTGACATGGCAGAAAAGATGCAGATCCACCATCGAGAATGCACCATCGCAACAAATGGAGATGTCCATGTTACTACAAACAGTCCCAAAGCAGGAGAATTATACCCAAAACAGAGCTGGAGAATTATACCCAAAACAGAGCTCTTCACAGTGTGGAATAATAACAGAGCTCAGTGGAATATTCGCACATCTAGCTACGATGGTCACTCAACAAGGAAAGCTAGCTATCAGGTTCTTTAACATTCTTACCCAAAACCTCACCATATAGATAGTTTAAGGGAAGGTTAGTTTAACATATGTGGGTTTTATGGAACAGAATCGATGGCAATATGGATGAATCTTTAGTTGATGTAGAGGGAGCATGCAGCGCTCTTCTGCAGCATCTAGCTCGAATTACATCAAATAGATGGCTCATGATCAAGATCTTCGCTGTTATCATATTGTTCCTCATTGTTTTCCTCTTCTTCGTGGCTTGAAACATACATATCTTTTGATCTTGTTGCATCAACCTCAAAGATAAAACTTCCATCTATACACATGTTTTGCAAGCTTCAAGAGACACAATTTTTCAATCTTTCTCTTGGTTTAAAAAAGCGACCGTTTTTAGCGCCATGGCGCTAAGCGCCACCAAGCGAGGACCTCATCGCCAAGGGACCCCATTGCCAGGCGAGGTACGTAAAACCCTCGCTTTACCTCGCTTTTCTTCGTTTTTGATATTTTGCTAAAGCGGTAAAAGCGCCGATTTGGTGTACCTATACAAAAAAAAACGATTCAAAATTGTACAATTATCAAAAACGGTTTATGAGAATATTTAAGGAGAGGAAGGGTTTTTGGCTACGAGAAAGATTTGGAGTATGAGGAGAATGATTCTGAATCTGACTAGAAGTTCATTTGCTTTTGAATTTGGTGTTTTTAGCTTTGAATTTGGTGTTTTCAGCTTTGAAATTGGTGTTTTCATTTGATGTTTGCTATATGAACCTTTGAGTTTTATTTATGGATTTGGTGTTTTTAGTTTCTGTCTTAGCATTCTTGTTTAACTAATATGTATATAGATGGTCTTGCATAGTACCTTTTGTGTTGCAGGTACACAAAGCGATGGTAAAATGGCGCCATGGCGCTGGGCGCTAAGCTCCAGCCTCCTCGCTTCGTCTCGCCTTGCGCCATTTCAAACCTCTTTCTACAAGATTCAAGTTTGTTTTTACTAGGAAACTTTTTGAAAAATGTAAGAGACACAATCTTATTGGGCCACTATAGGAGGTCCTTCTTCTCGGTGGCTTTGGTCCTGTGGTGACTCCATTGATTGTGCTACACAAAGGTTCTTCCTTGATTTGACATGCATAATTGTTCTAAGATGTTTTGGGTTTCTTTTGATCTTCATCTACTTGATTTTGTTTTGGGTTTTGTTGTCTTTTAGTTCATCTATTTTTAAGTTGATTCCCATTTATGGGTTTATGACTCTGGGGACTGGTGAGTTTTGTCCGCCGGCTTTGACTCCGAGTTACTTCTATTGCCGGCTTATTTAATATGTTTCAGTTAAAGTAATCAAATCTTCAGTGAAATTACTTATTAGGTATAGATTTCAAGCTACAGCTTATAATAATACTTCCTTATGATGTATAGATTTCAATCTACAGCTTATATAATATTTGGAGAGAAAGTAACAAACGATAGTAAGGAGAATAGGTGAGGACATAAACCTAGCTCGTCAAGAGCAGTCTTGAGATGTTCGCCACAAACCCTTCTTGACTCGAACCATCTGGTCTACATCAGTACAACTCTGGCAAAAACGCTAGAAAGAAGCGTGTAATCTACATCAACAACCCTATGAACCTGTTTAACAATGTCAGAATTTTTCATTTGGTTTAAAAGAAAATTATATGCTTCAGTTGAACATATTCATTTGTCTCAAAATAATGTTTAGTCTCAACAAATAACAAAAGTTCTATAATAATACAACAAAATGAAAAAAAGGAGAAACGCACAGAAAGTTCAAACGCGTCTAAACCGCCCAATCAAATAAGCGATTTCCCCTTTTCCCCATAATATAACATTCTTCAGACTATACTTGGAGGATCTCCAGCCCAGCTACAAGTGGCTCGTGACCACCGAGTTCTGATACAATCCACCAATGGTGCATGCTGTGCCGGCTTAGGCTGGTTCACTTCTGAGTCTTTGTCAGAGCTGCTGGACGTTGCACACGTCATGTACTCTTCTGGTGTCCATTTAGGAGGGACAGAGACGTTTAGTTTGGTGAGCCTTGGCCTTTGAACAGGAACCGTCCCACCTTCCACAGCCATAGCTTGACCACCACCGTTTATATCTGATTTAGCAATCCCATTGAAGTGATAGACATCAAACACTTTCTTTCCCATCATTCCTGATGAATCTTTGATTCCTCCCAAGTTTCTGTCCAGCTCCAAGATCACTTGCCATAACTCGCTCCACACAATGAACCCCATGGCGCAGATCTCATTCATCTTCTCATTTGGCAGTCTAATGTTTGTTTCCTGAACAACTTGGTGAAAGGCCTCCACGCTGATGAAACCACCTCCTCCGCTCTGGTCTCTTGCATCAAAAGCTCTTCTTATCTGAGACTCTCTCAGCTCAAGTTCGTTTTCTTCCTGGACAGCTGGATCGAGTGCAAACAGGACGGTGTAATGTGACTCGCTGCCAACGACCCATATAGGCCATTTGGGAGATTTGAGGTTCTGACCGACTTTGCAGAAATTGAGAGACTCGAGCAACGTCAGGAAGCCCACCTCAACATTCTTCGATATGCCTTTCAGAAACATGCCGCCTCCAAAATCCATCCTTCCATCAAACACATTAGGAACCGCTTCACCACACAATAGCAGGTTTACGATTTCCTAATCAAAAAGGGTACAGAGAAAAATCATTATTACTCAAGGACAAGTTACAGATCAAAGTGGATTCTGGAAATGTGTTCGTTCTATTACCTGGGAGGCATGTCCAAATGGTGCAGTTACCAGGGGGAGGTTTGGATCATCCCTGTCGTTTTGAACAGTATCCTGTTTATGGAAAAATAATTTTAATTATATACGGCTGTAGCTGACCTAAATAATGGGAATGAAAAATCTAGCACAATGATCCAGTCTGCAACTTGATATTCTGATTCACATCCGAATCAAAGAATAGTCTAGAAATCTAAACCAAAACTTCTAAATGCTGATGTGGTCTTTAACACAGTAGGACTAGCTTGCGTATCAGATGAGATTTTCTCTATAAATTCTATTTCTGGCTATAACGTCAATAGTAAGGTCCACAATGACCAACAAGTTGTTAGAAAAACTGAAACCTATCGTGTGAGGGAAATGCCAATTCAATCCTCATTCATATTATCATTTTTTTTTTTTTAAAGAGTAATAAGGATAAAGGTTGCGTCAATACCAGTCCACGGGAGAGTAAAGCTGAAATAAGGAATAGCAAAGCACCCACGCGACTCTGGAAAGCAGTTATTGCGCCTGCTATCTTACTAAGGGCACTGGACTGAGTTGTGAATGTCTCAAATCTTAAGATCTTTTGCAAATCTGAAGCAGACTCAATGGGGAGCCCAGCAGCCATTACCTGCAACAGCAAATAACCAACCAGTGAAGCAAAACTAAAAACTTGCACCAAATATGGAAAAGAAACTTACCTCATCTTTCTGATTAGTATTGAGATCCTCAGAGTAAAGGAAACTCGCTACTACAGCACGGTTATTGTTCCCACACATAAATAGAATCTCACACATGCTTCTAACAAGGGCCCTGCAAAAAAAAAATACAATGACAGATGGTGAGATCATGATAACGAAAATTCGGACTTGAATAACAAACACTCATGAGAAAAAGAAATCACCTTGTTTTTGCTTCTTCTGGTATAGAAGAGAAAGAGTCTGATGCGACATAAGGGTTTTTAGATGTTTTGACACCCAAACTCGGCGAATCTTTTCCTATGTCATCCGGAAAGTAAAGAAGGTATTTAAGAACAAATGCCTACAAAGAAAAAAAAAGGAGCAGTCAGCTTCCACTGTAAGAAGGTTCACATGCTCCAGACAAGAAATTGAAATTGAAATTAAAAAAAAAAAGAGAGAGAGAGAGAGAATGTTACCTGTAATGCTGCTAAAACACCGCAGGGGCCACCTTCATGCTGCACTAACCCTATAGTAGTTTCAGGATGAGGGCTAAACCTATAGCAGAATTGTCAAAAAAAAAAAAGCGAGAGGATATATGCAAATGACTGAAGAAATTAGATACAATCACAAGCAGTGTAATCATCATCATCATCATGCATTTTAAAGTGGGTTTTAGGCATCAAAACCCAATATCTAGTCTAGAAATGGTCAGTTTGATGCTGACAGCAATGCATCAAAATTAAATTTTGAATAAATCCATGGTACCTTATGCCTTGATTAGTCCACTGTGCAAGTATGCTTTTGGAAACCTCATTCCCAAACACCATTGTGAACAGCTGATTAGACTCTTGAGGCGATAACTCCAAACCACCACCGGATCCAATCCCTTTACAGCTATCAGCAACCGAAGCCAGAGCTCTGGGGCTCTTAGGAAACGACAGCATTCGTTTCTCAGCCGCAGCAGCCATGATCTCCCTCTGCAACCGCCGTGTTTTGGCCTCCGGCGATTCACCAGATCCGGATCCAGTTTCTTCAATGGGTTTGCTCCGTTTGGCCTCTGGGGGATTGTACTGCATACTCATCTTAAGAGCCAATTCCAAATCCTCGTCGTCTTGATGATTCGCCATTGAGAATACCTCCCGGATCTTAAGATTGCGGATCTGATAAAAAGGATGACAAAAAAACCCAACCCAATTCGAGTCAATGACTCTCACAAGTCCCCCGGAGGTAGTATAATCATAATCATAATCATAATCATAATGGCAGCAGCGAATTTAAAGGCTTCTCTTTTCGATTTCAATTGCTTGTTTTTAGGGCAATCAAACTCCACAACTTTAATCAGATTGTTTTTCTATTTCTTCTTTTGGACCCGTCGTTTCACGAGTTTTTTTTCTTTTTTTTTTTCTGTTAATTCACTCAGTCAATAGGTTGCTCGCTTTTTTTTTAATGACCTTACCAAGAAAACCCCTTTTCGGAATCGCGCTAGACGCTGTCCGTGTGGCGGTACCGGACCTGGCGAGTTATTTAAAAAGAAAAAAAGACAAAAATAGCGCTAAATCAAGTTTATGTTCCCAAACTAGTACTCAAGGTCAAAAGTCACAAAAATAGCACTTAATGTTTTATCAAAAGTCACAAACTTAGGGTTTAGAGTTAAAGGGTGGGGTTTAGGATTTAGGGTTTAGCGTTTAGGGTTTAGAGTTTAGAGTTTAGGGTTTAGAGTTGAGAAATGAGGTTTTGGGGATAAGATTTCAAATTTTGAAAAATAAAAAAATTAAAATTTTTAAAGGATAAACTTTGAAATGTGCTATTTTGGTCATTTTAGTTTTTGAGTGCTATTTTTGTGATATAAACTTAGAAATGTGCTATTTTGGAGATTTGATCATTTAAAAATCAGGGATAAACATAGGTTTTATTAAATTATCAGTATAAAATGTGCAAAAGATTCATAATTTAATTGTGGCCCAGTATTTAATGAGCTATTGGGTGTTAATGTCTTTGATATATTGGTGGGCTGGTATCCAATGGAGACAAACGTGCCATGTTAATCTGGTGATATTTATCATATTGAAATAAATTGATCGTGGTTTAGTTTTGGGCCGAATTAAAATTGTTAGGTGGTTTAAATTTGGGTCGAAATTAATCAAGAAACAAAACTCGTTCTTTTCTCAAACTTCTATTTTTGAGAAAGTTTATTTTTGTTTTTGCTTCTCCGACTTCCATTGGAATTTTTTTCGTTTTTGGTTTGTTTCAGTTTTTTTTGTCTCCTTCTCTATGATATTTAAGTCAGTTCTTCTTTTTTATGTAACAGCTCAATCTTTCTCCTTTACAAAGCTTAATATCTATGTAATTTCCACGGTGATGTAAAGCTTTTTGTTAAGTGAAGGATTGAGTTTTGATTCCCAGTAATAAAAGAAGAACCAATGTGGATGAAGCTTGGAAGGAGTCAAGTTAATCGGTTTTGAAGAAAATACTGTCAATCCATGGTGTTGCACAGGTGAAGCCATCGAAGATCGGTGAGGTGAAGCCTTTCAAGAACACGAGTTGCAGTGATGTTAATGGTAATATTTTTTGGTCAAATCTCCAAAATAGCACATTTTTAAGTTTATATCACAAAAATAGCACTCAAAAACTAAAATGACCAAAATAGCACATTTCAAAGTTTATCCTTTAAAAATTTTAATTTTTTTATTTTTCAAAATTTGAAATCTTATCCCCAAAACCTCATTTCTCAACTCTAAACCCTAAACCCTAAACTCTAAACCCTAAACCCTAAACCTTAAATCCTAAACCCCACCCTTTAACTCTAAACCCTAAGTTTGTGACTTTTGATAAAACATTAAGTGCTATTTTTGTGACTTTTGACCTTGAGTGTTAGTTTGGGAACAAAAACTTGATTTAGTGTTATTTTTGTCTTTTTATCATATTTTTTTGCTGCATTTTTGATAATGGGCTTAATCTCATTATGTCTGAATACATTATTAACTGATTTTGGCCCACCACGCTTTAAGTAACGCGGCCGCGTAACGGTTATAAAGCGCTCTCGGCGGAGACAAATCGGTCTGCCGTATAATGTAACCGTATTGGCTCAATTCACCACGGTGACCACCCGTACCATGCATACGCTAGCCGCGTTTCGAACAGGGGTAAAAACCAATTCAAGTACTATAAAAAACCAGAATAGGTTTAAGTCGGATCTTTCTAGATCCGGAAAGATATGGTTCTCATATTAAAAAAAAAACATAAAATTATGGATACCATTATTCCTAGTTCGATTATATATTTTTAATCGAAATAACCAAATTATCTATTCAGTTTGCATATTTTATATCCAAATTATCCAAATTTACCTTAAATAAATATATATTACTAATATACTCATTAGATATGATGCAAATCGGTTATTGTTATCTGAAAGTAACCACGTATTTGATTTTATTTTAATTTTAGTTTTAGTTATTAAGAAAATGTTATTGGTTTATATATTTTGATTGATTTAGAAATCAATGTAATATTTATAAATCCAACTAAAATATGTAGATTTTAAATTTTTTCGCTCCAGGGCTCCAGTAGTACATCCAAAGATGACCGTCAGCAGTCTTATTAATTTTGAAACAAAGGAGTGGGATGCTCGATTACTGGAATAGTATATAGACCAAGAGGACATACCGATGATTCAGAGTCTGGCCATAAGTCTTACTCATCGACGCGATACCTTTTTCTGGAGCTACACCAAAAATGGTCAATATACAGTCAAATCTGGATATTGGGTAGCGACAAATATATTGACAAATGATTAGGAAAAAGAAGTTCTATAACCTAGTATAACCAAACTCCAAGCCTTTCCTTGAAAAGTGAATGCACCTCAAAAGATTTGTCATCTTATATGGCAATTAATCTCAGGGCAGGTAGCAGTCACAAGGAATCAGGTGCATCGCAATATGCGATGTGATAGCTTTTGCCCAAGATGTGGAGAGCCAGAAGAATCAGTTACTCATGCGATCTTTGAATGCCCACCTGCTGTACAAGCATGGGCATTATCATCAACATCGTCAAACTTTCAAACTTTTTTCCCTTTCTCAAGCATCTACGCCAACATGAACTATCTATTTTGGAGGAAAAATAGTATTATGGAGCCACAAGATAATAAAGACCTTTATCCTTGGATAATTTGGTACATATGGAAGGCGAAGAATAATAAGCTATTCAGAGGTATAAACAGGGATCCACTGGAGGTAGTCATATATGCAAAGAGTGAGTGTCAAAGGATGGTATAATGCAAATGATACTAGAACTGTCCCTGCACAGGCACAAATTGCTGAAGAAACACAAGCCTTAAGCTTGAGTAGTATTTGTATGGTGGATGGTTCATGGACATCCACATATCAATTCAGTGGAATTGAATGGGTTTGGAAGAATAACATGGGGAAGATTCAACTAATGGGGACACGAAACTTAAGGAGACGTGAGACATCACTACATTCGGAACTAGAAGTGCTAAGATGGGCAATGGAGAGTATGTTACAGCACTCGATCTGTCAGAGATTTGAGACAGATTGCAAGGACCTGATTGCAATGATAGCAGATCCACAAGCTTGGCCAAACTTTTCAACTGAGCTGGAGGTCATACAAATTCTCAAGATGTGTTTTCCGGACTTCATGATCAGTTACTTCCCAAGGGCGCAAAATAGAACTGCCGATTCGTTAGCTAGGAATGTCTGTTCTTTTCATAGATCGCTTTGTTTTATTGGTTGTTCTATTCCGGTCTGGTTACCCAGACCACCTCGAGTTTGTGTAACAGAATAGCCGTTTGCTGCAAAAAAAAAACTATATTTTAACCAATAGAAAAATAAAATTAATAAATTCTACATTGAAATGTTAAAACGACACTTATTTTGCAACAAAATTTTTTCTCTACAACGACACTTAATATGAAACGGAGGGAGTATATATTTATTATTTTTATAATATGTAAAAATATATAATACATAAAATAATTTATATATAAAGATGTTAACCTAGTTTAACCTAGTTTAATGTAGAGTCAATTTGGCCAAAATCCTAAAAGAAGTTAGTAATTAGCAAACTACCTATAGCAAAAATATTGTGGGCTTTGCATTGCAACTAGGAGAATGTAAATGACCAGACAGTCCTCCTGTCGATTAGATAATGAATTAGACTAGGATGTATGTAGATTAGAAACAAAAAAAAACTTATTTGAGGGCGAATAATAATCATTAAACTGGGTGTTTCAAAAAAAAAAAAAAATCATTAAACTGGAATTTATCTCCCTCCCTAGTTACGTGAGGTGAGGCTCCCCCTCAATTTTTTTCAAAAAATAATAATAACCCCTCACAAATATCTTCTTCACCACGATGAGGTATGTTTTCAAGTCAATGGCATTTTTTCCTCAACTCAGTTCCAATGCATGATTCATGAGACCAATATCTGTATTTTGAACTAAGTAGATAAGTATCATCTCAATATATAAACAAGATGTATTGAGTTAGCCGGATAGTTATTAATATAGCAGCTAATATTACATTTAGCTAATAAATTATTTGTTACAGGCTATTAAAAGTGTTAGTAATCTAACGTTAAATTTGGCAGATGTTACATAATGTGGTTTGATATCATGTTTTATAAATTGTTCAACATTAAAAACGCTATTATATGTGCTTTATTATCTGTCATTAGTATGTGTTATGTCTTATGTGTATAAACTTCTAAAATAAAGTTATAATGGATAATTAAATAGTTACACATTCTTAGATATGTTAACCCTATAGCAATGAATCTCATAAAGTAATCTAAAATATCAATACAAAACAAAAAGTAAAATTTATGTTATTATATAAGTTGGCAGGTTACCAAAGAATCTTAAATATTAATTAAAATATGCATGTAAATGTATGTTAAAATTGTTATATGCTATAAATTATGGTAGTAGTCTAAAAATGAATTTTAAAGCTAATTAAAAGGGTTTACTAAAAATTATACATGGCTAAAATCTTTATTGTATCAAATTAAATTGTTGGAAACTTTCAATATTATATTTAGCACGTAAAGAGTATTCTTAACAAGTTAAACAGCTATAAAAATCACAAATTATAAAGTTTGGAACTCTCTGTTAATTGGTTCATAACTAGGTAGTAGATCGTTTTATCTATCAAATCACTTGATATTTATGCTGTAACATCTTCTCAAATCAAATGAAATCTGCGGTTTTTCAAAACAACATATAATTCTTCTTTACTCTACATTTACGTTCTTTTTCTATATCCATTTTTGAACATGAAATCTGAGGTTTTTACAAGCAAAATGAAAATGAATGATGATTACAAATTAGGAGAGAGTTCAGAAACACAGATACATAAGTTTGTGTTATCTTGATTTCTGTTATTCTCCATTATTTTGATTTGTATAACAGAATTTTGATAGTGATTCTTGTGGAAATAGGAGATAAGGAAAGAGTTCAGACAAAGAGAAATATGCCAACTATAAATTTTGAAAGTGTAGATAGATTTTTTTTAAAGATAGGAGAGATACATAAACACAATCTTTAGCCAGGGAAAAACATTTTCCTCGAGTCCTAAGCCCTAACAAATGGAGTTAAGTCAAAAACAAACTGATTACAAACCAACATAACTGAATTGAATCACTATCTAAAGCCCAACAATGGAAGATCATTCTAGTACCACCAAGCTTTACTCCATGCAACTTCGAGAGAGAGAGAGAGTAACCAAGTACCACAAATATAACAGACTCCTCCAATAGTGAATAAGCACAGTCAGTTTAAACCATGAACTTAAAGATTCTAAACACCCGGAATGGCTGAACAATTGCAGGAACATGAACCATGATCAATCATCCGGAAGAGGCAATATCAATAAGGAATGACTTGGCCAATAAGAAAGCCAATCTCTTGAGAAGAGACACGGAGCGAGCCGATCCAAAACCATGCCAATCTCATCTCGAGAAGCAAGACTTGAAAGGAAACGAAAATTGACTGAATCAAAAGAGACCAACAATGGAGAAAGGAAACTTGAACCCGGGAATAAAAATCCATTAGATGGATAGAACACAAAATCTGCAGAAGATGGAATCAATCAGAGGAGAGATTTCGGCCAGGAAGAAGGGGAAAAACAGAACCACCCCAAACTGCTGGCCAGATCTAAGATTAGATCTACACCGATGATCAAGATGATCCGGAGCCACATGCAGCAGATCCATCGAGAAGACAACAAGATTAAAAGAAAGCCTCCTCAAACAGATACATCTCTCAGACTGCCAAATACAGATCGGAGGTTGAAAGATGAAGAGAAGGGGAGGAGAGAAAGAAAGAGAGAGAGAGGAGAACCCCGCAATTTTTTTTTTTTTTTTTTTTTTTTTTTTTGTAAAAGTGGAGATATTAAGTAGGTTAGAATCGATGTCCAAAAAAAATAGAGTATAATCGTATATGGAGTAGGGGTAAAATAGTCATAAATATTTCGACATAAACGAAGAAAACGCTGTATGTGTATTCACTTAATTTCCCTATAATCCTTGTGTGTAGAGTGCAATTACTCTTTAATGTATAGTTAACCCACTAGACCAGAGTAATAAATTTACCCAGAGTACCAAAACAAGACACTGATACTAAAATGCTGTAAAATTATTTTCGAGTAATCCCTGATGCTTTTCCGAACATAGCAATTTAAAAGTCGCAGTATCTTACTGTCTTGGAATTTATATAATTCCACAATAATGAATCGGTGGCATCGCGTAATGAAATGAAATGAATGATATTTATTTTATTTATGCAAATAAATATATCATCAGTTGGTTGATTCAAAAGTCTCCAAACCCCTGGGAAATCGGACAATCCTTTCCCCAAACCATAATCTTCCTTTCTATCTCTTGCGCTTTCGCTCAGGTCATCAGCAATCTCTTTCGATTTCATTCCTGTGGGTTTCTTTCTTTTCTCGTTCTGTATGTTTGATTAATGAGGAATTCTCTTGAGTCGTTTTAAAATTTCGAGTTAAAGATGGATCCTTTTTGTTTTCTCGTGAAAGAGACAAGACTCTGTTTGTTCTCGATTTATCTGATAAAGATAAGAGAAAAAAAAAGAAGAGAAACACCCAATTTTTCGACATTTCATTTATTTACATCCTTGTCCCTTTTGCTTTGTGTAAGGTGCAGCTAACTTTTCCTGAGGATTGACTGGTTGGCGCTAGCTCTGATTTGCTGCTTTACAGCGTTTGGCAGGAGCCATTGATCGAATAAATGTCAAACTCTGTATAATTGCTTCAGAAGTTCATTTTTTGTTATTGGTGCTGCATTGATGGCGAGTGATGTAGCTACTCATCCATTGCAAGAATTAAACGACGATGGGATCAGTTGTTGGAAGGATGATGGTGAGAAAGCGAGTTTATTGGAAACATCTACTGGCTCCTCTGTAGAGAAGAATGCACCTGGTGGTTCTTCTGATTGGCCTAGGGGTTAGTCCTTTTTTTTTTCCATTCTTGCTTTTGTCTGATTCTAACACCTGATCACGATTGTATATGTTCTTCAAGGACTGGACCACTGCACGACTGCACCTGTTGGTCTCTATGGAGATATGCTAATCGATGACAATGAGATTAAGTACTCTCGGTCTTTGACTGAGAAAGCCTCTCCTGTGAATCACAACTCGAAATTAGATAGATTGTCGGAGCGTGAAAAGGTAAACATTGCCTTTGTAACTCTGGTTATTGCAAATATTTTTCTTTGTTGATTATCTTTTTCTTCTTGTTGTTCTAGCAAAAACTCATTGTTGAGCTAGTCAGAATACAAAATGACGGGACAGTGGAAGTTGATATAAATAGAGGAACTCCGGTATCGGAGTTATTGGAGTTTCAGCCAATCAAAGGGGGGACAGTCACTTATGAAAAGTCCTTGGCAGAATCCTTCAGATCCATCCCAAGGTTAACGATTGTTATACTTGTGGTTGGAACTCGAGGCGATGTGCAGCCTTTTCTAGCCATTGCAAAGCGCCTCCAGGTGATCTCAAAATTGTGAAATAAATATGTAATCGACTATGAGGATGCATACATCATATCTTCGAATCTGCTAACTCTAGTTTAATTTCTTCATTATCCACGTATATGTTGTTGACTCTTTTCCCTTGTTGTTATCATTGTAGTGAACCCATTGGTCATTGGCATTATTGACAAACGGTTTTTCTTCGTTTTCAGGAATTTGGTCATCGTGTTAGGCTGGCAACTCATGCAAATTTCTCCTCTTTTATACGGTCTGCTGGAGTAGAGTTCTATCCCTTGGGTGGTGATCCCCGAGAATTAGCTGGATGTAAGAAGCCCTCAATGAAAAGATCCATTTATATTCTAGTGTTCTTAATGGTAGCACTCATCAGAGGTAAGCTCACTGTTACGGCTCTTTATTAATGTAGATATGGCGAGAAATAAAGGTCTCATTCCTTCTGGGCCTGGAGAAATCGCAAAGCAGAGAAAACAACTCAAGGCAATCATAGAGTCTCTTCTTCCGGCATGCACAGAGCCTGATATGCAAACTGCTGCCTCTTTCCGAGCTCAAGCAATAATTGCAAACCCTCCTGCATATGGTAAACTTTTTGATTCATCAGCACCGTATTGTTTGTTTCTAACCTTTTCTTAACTATTATATTTACTAGGTTGCTTAATGATGTGGTTTTTGGCTTTAATTGCAGGACATGTGCATGTTGCTGAAGCTCTTGGAGTACCCATACATATTTTTTTCACAATGCCTTGGACGTGAGTTGACTTCTGTGGTTTTCATCTTAAAGTCAGTGTTATATGTTGTCCTGCTCTCTTACAACCTCTTCCTGTAGGCAGGCCCACTCATGAATTTCCCCACCCTTTGGCCCGTGTTCCTCAAAGTGCTGCGTATTGGGTATTTGATGGAGACTTTACTGGTTCTTTTTAATGATCTCGATATGTTGTTATTATGAACGCTTATTCTTTCGTAACCTTTTCTTCGTTTCAGTTGTCATATATAGTTGTTGATCTGATGGTATGGTGGAGCATAAGGACATACATAAATGATTTTAGGAAGAGGAAGCTAGACCTTGCACCTATCGCTTATTTCAGTACCTACCATGGTTCAATTTCTCACTTGCCTACTGCGTACATGTGGAGTCCTCATGTTGTGCCAAAGCCAAGTGGTAAGAGCATAGCTGCATCCCCGATACATGTATCCCACTGAAGGTTTATCATGTGTCATTGGTCTCAAGGACACATCTTTGATTGTGAACTCTTTTATCTTTTCTTTGATAGATAGATATCTGAATGATTTTGCTTTTGTTTGACTAAATTTTGCAGACTGGGGTCCTTTAGTAGATGTTGTTGGGTATTGTTTCATGAACCTTGGATCGAAGTACCAACCTGGGGAAGAGTTTATCCATTGGATAGAAAGAGGATCACCGCCCATATATATTGGGTTTGGAAGCATGGTAAGCTCCTTTTTGTTGGTAATAATTAGTATAGTGCATAGTGATGACAATGAACCTTGCAAATAAACATTAAAAGAAAAAAACAAATTGAAATCTTAGATTTGTATCAGTTTAATGTCAAGGTGAATAATTGTATCTTATCGATATATTTGTTTCAACAATTTATGTTCCTGACCCCCTTGTTTGTTTAACTGGTGGTGCACTAGTTTCAGCTCACAGTATTGTTGCTTTGTTTCCTTAACAGCCTCTTGATGATCCCAAAAGCACAATGGACATTATACTGGAGACTCTGAGAGATACAGAACAAAGAGGGATAGTTGATCGAGGTTGGGGTGGCCTGGGAAACCGTAAGCAGCTCCTGTACCATTTCTTTTGACGCTATGTGTGGTTTTCTTCTGGCTTTTCTTGATTCAGAAAACATTTTCATCTTCTATCTTTCAGTTGTTGATGTTCCGGCAAATGTATTCCTCATAGAGGACTGTCCTCACGATTGGTTGTTTCCTCAATGTTCAGCTGTGGTAAACCCTCTTTCGAGTCCCAATGTTTTTGCCTACATTCATGTCTTCCAAGATATTATGTTATAAATGAAGCTGTTTCTCGTGTTGTGGATATGTAGATTCATCATGGCGGTGCTGGAACCACAGCGACTGGACTGAAAGCTGGGGTAAAACGTTTTTACTCTTATACCCCCATTACCACAAGTGTCCTGTGGTGAAATTATAGCTGTTTTCCTTTACTACATGTAATATAACGCTGCCTATATGCATCTGAATTATGCCTGGCAGTGTCCAACAACAATTGTGCCGTTCTTTGGTGATCAGTTCTTCTGGGGTGACAGGATCTATGAGATAGGACTTGGGCCTGCACCAATACCGATAGCTCAGCTCAATGTTGAGAACCTCTGTAACTCCATAAGATTTATGCTTCAACCAGAGGTAAACAATCTTGATTTCCCGAATTTCCATAAATATAAATATAAATATGTTGGATATTTCCCAAATTTCCATGAATATAAATATAAATATAAATATGTTGGATATTTCCCAAATTTATATTTCCCAAATTTCCATAAATATAAATATGTTGGATGTTAAAGAGTAAAGAACTCTCTTTATTGCAAAACCAAACAAAACCCAATACGTTAAGCTTTGAGCAAATAAAGAAAGTTTTTTTGGTCTCACAACCGTAATCCTATACATATATCAAAGTTTTAATACTAGAAAGAAATGTATCAAAGAACACATCGTGGTATTTCAGGTGAAATCACGAGTGATGGAGCTAGCGAAAGTACTGGAGAACGAGGATGGTGTAGCTGCAGCAGTTGATGCATTCCATAGGCATTTGCCACCGGAGCTACCACTGCTGGATTCCTCGCCTGATAAAAAGGATGAAGATGATCAACCAGACCTATTACAGCGGCTCTTCATCCAGATTGGCAAAAAGTGTTGCCTTCCATGTGGGGGCGTGTGATATCAAATGTTTTTAGATGCTTTTTAGATGCATAATCTTGTCTCTGCAACTTCAATTCATTTCATTCAATGGTCAGAAATATGATTTTCTTTGGCATTGTTACATAAATTGGATATAAAAAAATATTTGATGGGTTTGTACCCGGGGGCGTACAACTGTCTATATACGTTTATTTGATTTTGATTCAGTGCAGCGGGGTACTGTGACTAGTCTGCTACACGCTCACAGGCCTGCCAGGCTGGTACAAGAAATTCAGCTTTGTTTTAGCAAGAAGGAAATATAACCTGTAGATTTTCTGCCCGGGAAAAAAGTTGTAGATCAATGACAATTCCTTAAATTTAAGAGCATCTTTGTGTAACTAATTTTGTCTTATTCCTGACAACCACACCATTATCGTCAATTTTTCTTCTTGAAGATTCATTTGGTTCTTACAATGTTATTCATTTGGTTCTTACAATGTTTTATGATAGATCTTTGATATCTGTAACTGTAAATCTCACTCTCGTATTGATAAAGGAAGTACAAATGTGTATAACTTTGTAGTATGATCTCGAGCTACACTCTCATCACGAATTTCACTCTAAATCACCGATCTCATCTTGATCGGGAAGTACAAACTCATAACGTCTATAACAAACTACAACAAAACATAAAACTCCTCAATAATTACACTCCTCTTTATACTAACACTCAGCTCAACCAACTGTTGTAACTGCAAATACTCTCCACGAAATAGAAGCTTTCCCACTCCTTTCTTATTGTTCAAACGTCATTACTCTCAACACTCCTCTTCTACTACTTCTTTTTCTCTCTTCTTACGATAGTAAACCTTCTTGAGCCTATCAATACTTCCCCCAACGAAATCCAGCTTGCCCTCAAGCTGGTACGAAGGAAAACAAACGCGGAACTCCTCCAATGACACCCACGAGTCTTCAAGAGAGGATCTACCACGCCAATGAACTAACAGTTCCAACTCTCCCTTCGACCCATAACGTTTCTCCAACATATCCTCAGGCTCCAAAGGTTCCTCTGCTGCAACAATAGCTCCGGGAGGTAAGATGGTACTCTGTTCCTGCTGACCAAGCGCCAACTTCAACTGAGAGATATGAAATACAGGATGAACACGGGCCTTGTCAGGTAAGAGTAGCTTATAAGCTGTCAACCCGATCCTCGCAATTATCTTATAAGGACCATAATACTTGGCAGCTATTTTTTGGCAGAAGCGTCTTGCGACTGTTTTCGGTCTGTAAGATTGCAGTTTCAAGTAAACCATATCACCTTCCTTAAACTCAACATCCCGCCTTGACTTATCGGCCTGCTGCTTCATAATCTCTTGCGCACGTAATAGATTATGCTTCAAATCGTCTAACATCTCATCACGTTCTCGTAAAGCAACATCAAGCTCGAAGTTAGCCGTAGAGCCAGGTTCAAAGCGTAACAAAGGAGGAGGATCTCTGCCATAGAGGACCTTAAACGTAGTTGTTTGTAAGGACTTGTGGTACGTGGTATTGTACCACAACTCTGCCCACGCCAAGTAAGCATGCCAGGACCGTGGATGAGAAGAACTGAAGCACCTCAAATATGTTTCCATACATCGATTTAAGACCTCAGACTGACCATCTGTTGGCAGATGAAAAGTCGTACTGTACTTCAGTGTAGTCCCAGCCAAACGAAACACTTCTGTCCAGAATGAACTCAAGAAAATCCTGTCTCTGTCAGAGACAATGCTCTTCGGGAATCCGTGCAATCGAACAATCTCAGATACAAATTTCTTTGCCACATCCAACGCCGTAAAAGGGTGTTTTAAACTCACAAAATGCGCGAACTTACTCAAGCGATCAATCACCACCAAGATCACATTGAAGCCATTCGATGTCGGAAGACCTTCTATGAAATCCATATTGATGTCATCCCACACACGGTCAGGAATGGCTAGAGGCTGAAGTAATCCTGCAGGGGACGCTGAAGTAATCCTGCAGGGGACAATGTAGAGTGTTTATGCGTCTGGCACACGCTACAGGAGGCAACATACTCTTGAATCTGCTTGAACATTCCCTTCCAGAAGAACAAGCATTGCACACGTTTAACCGTCTTTAACACTCCCGAGTGACCACCAACTTTGCTGTCATGGGCCTCTTGTAGAATCACAGAAATGAAGCGTGATGATTTTGGAATAACCAAGCGATGCTTCGACCACAACCTTCCCTCGATCACTTGATACTTCTTAGATTGTAAATCACCATCTTGAATCTTCGTAATAGTACCTTGTATTGCTGTATCTTCCATAATCTCCTTGAACAGATCTTCCCATTGTAAGACTGTTGGAACCGTTAAAGAGAGTAGCAATGTAGAAACTGACATCGATCGTGACAAACCATCAGCTGCCTTGTTCTCTAGTCCCGGTTTGTAGAAGATCTCGAAATCAAACCCCAAAATCTTCGTTAACCATTTCTGATATTCCAGATTCACCTCCTTCTGTTCCAACAAAAACTTGAGACTGCGTTGATCTGTATGAACTAGAAATTTCCTGCCCAAAAGATAATGCTTCCATTTACGTATAGCCATCACAATTGCCATGAGCTCCCTCTCATAAGCTGGTTTTAACTGTTCTCGAGGTGTCAATGCATGACTAAAGAACGCTATAGGTCGTTTATCCTGCATCAATACTGCTCCTAAGCCAAACCCTGATGCATCTGACTCAATAACAAATGTTTTCTCAAAATCCGGCAAAGCTAATACATGGGCATGAACCATAGCATACTTCAGGTTGTTGAACGCTTCTTGTGCTTCCTGTGACCACAAAAGTTGATCTTTCTTAAATAAAACTGTCAGCGGTCAACCAATACTGCCATAGTCTCTGATGAACTTGCGATAGTACCCCGTCAAACCCAAAAATCCACGTAGTTGTTTCACTGTCTTCGGTTCTGGCCATTCTTGCATAGCACTGATCTTCGCAGAGTCTGTTGCTACACCATCAACTGATATCATGTGACCCAAATACTCTACTGACGGCACACCAAAAGTACACTTCTTATGATTCGCGAACAACCTCTGTTCTCTCAAGACTTGTAGCACTAGCCGTAAATGTTCTTCATGAGACTGGTGATCCTTACTGTAAATCAGAATATCGTCAAAGAACACCAATACAAATTTACGGAGAAAGGGTTTAAAAACTTTGTTCATCAACGCTTGGAAGGTCGCTGGTGCATTAGTTAAGCCAAACGGCATTACTAAGAATTCATAGTGACCCTCCACTGTTCTGAACGCGGTTTTAGGAATGTCCTCTTCCACCATTCTGATTTGATGATAACCAGAACGAAGGTCCAGTTTTGAAAACACAGATGCCCCGTGGAGTTCATCCAATAGTTGATCAATAACCGGTATAGGATACTTGTCCAGCACCGTAGCCCTGGTGAGAGACCTGTAATCCACGCAGAAACGAAGAGAACCGTCCTTCTTTTTAACCAGTAACACCGGGCTGGAGAAAGGGCTAGTACTCGGTCTTATGATACCAGACACGAGCATCTCATTCACCATCTGTTCCATTGCCACTTTGCTGGCATGTGGGTACCTATAAGGTCGAACAGATACTGCAGTAACTCCTGGTTGCAACGTAATTGCGTGTTCACTTCCTCCGAGGGGAGGTAATGAAGTTGGACCGCAAAAACGTCTTCAAATTCTTGGAGTAGCAGTGAGAACTTTGGTGAAAAATCTGGAGTCGACGATGTAGCAATAGAGGTAGCAAGCAGCACTTCTCTTCCTGACTTACTAACTCTAAAGACCGGTTTCAATGACTTGAATGAGAAGTTGGTGCAATGCAGGGCCTTCTCCCCAAGCCGAGTCACCTTATTCCTATTATAGACAAACGAAAGGACCTGCTCCTTCCAGTCCACTTCGCACTTGCCTAAGGTTTCAAGCCACTGAATACCAAGTATCACATCGACGTTTCCCAGTTCAAGAGAGATGAAGTCACTTATGAAGTTGGTTTTGTTTAACTGGAAAGTGACTGCTTGGCAAGTTCCCACAGCGTTCACAGTCACTCCATTTTCCAACAGCACGTTCAAGCTGTTATCTGCAGAAACTTTCAATCGCAGCTTGTCCACAACCTCGGGTGAGATGAAGTTGTGGGATGCTCCGCTATCGAGCATGACTATCACCTCTTGATTGCATATGTATCCCCTCATCTTAGTTGTCTTTGGGGAATCAATGCCCATGTATGAGTTAAGCGACAATGTGTGTAGAACTTGTTGGTCTTGCTTATTTTGTAACTCTTCTTCTTCATTTGAATCAATAACCTCAAGCTCTAGTCCATTGATCACTGTTAACACTCGTAATTGGCAATTCGGACACTCCATCCTATGAGCTGGAGTCCAAGGCGCTTGACATCGAAAGCAGACCTTGTCTTTTCTCATACGATCAAGTTCTGTATCCGAAAATTGTAACCTCTCATGTTGGCCTGTTGAGGAGGGATGTTTTCTTTCTTGTCTCCTGTTATGCTTTTAACGTTCTCCCCCGTTGGTTTACTGTAATAGTTGCCAGCACGAGCATTATTGGAATGACGTTGAGAACCTTTGTGTCCCTCACCACCATTCGCAGAACTAACCACTTTACAGAAAGCTGTACTCTGCTCTTCAATACTGCCAGTTTGTGATCAGTCAAGCTTACTGGTTCCTTCATGCGGATAACCTCTTTCATTTCTGACTTCATGCCGTTGAAGAACACCTTAATCAAGTTCTTTTCATCGATTCCTGTCATTTGATTCCTCAAAGACCCAAATTCATTGACGTAGTCCACAATGTCTCCTTCTTGCTGTAGACAGAACAACCTTGCAGCTGGATCATTATCAATTGGACCCCCAAATCGGTCTAACATCCTCTTCGTGAACTCTCCCCAATTAACAAACGGATCACTGATACTTTCTTCATTAAACCACTGCAACACTGGACCTTCTAAACTCAATGATACCAGATACAACTTTTCCTCTTCATTGTAGTTCCCAAACCTGAAAAATCTCTCAACACGAGATATCCAATCGAACGGCAATGGACCAGAGAATACAGGCATTTCAATTTTCCACAGAAGTTTATCACGATTCACAAGAGTTCCTTGGATTCCCCGATAACCTAGCTGAGATGGAGATATTTCCGGTTCAGAGATCATGATCGGTACCTGATCAACGCGGGGTTGTGAAGGTGAAGCAATCTCTTTCCCAGGTCGTTGATTGAAGACTGCCGTATCTTCTAATCGAGTCAATAGATTCGTGATATCCATCATCTTCTTCTCCAATGTCTCGAATCTTGAAGTGGATTCGACACCTATCGCCTCGATCTTCTTTTCCACGTAATCGACCTTTGTAGTCATCGATTCTAACCTCGTCGTCGTCGATCAATCGTTTCGAGCCATCGTATCGTAACGAAGCTTCATCATATCCATATCGTCTTGAATCCGCTGGAGATCCATCGGTTTCGTTGGATCTGTGACCGTCGTCTTCTCCGATCACTCCCGTTCCTCGTCTCTACCATCTCTCTTCCGAAGCGGTGATCTCGACCAGTTTCGCCGCACCAGTGATAGACATTTGATATCTGTAACTGTAAATCTCACTCTCGTATTGATAAAGGAAGTACAAATGTGTATAACTTTGTAGTATGATCTCGAGCTACACTCTCATCACGAGTTTCACTCTAAATCACCGATCTCATCTCGATCGGGAAGTACAGACTCATAACGTCTATAACAAACTACAACAAAGCATAAAACTCCTCAAGAATTACAGACTCCTCTTTATACTAACACTCAGCTCAACCAACTGTTGTAAATGCAAATACTCTCCACGAAATAGAAGCTTTCCCACTCCTTTCTTATTGTTCAAACTTCAAACGTCATTACTCTCAACACTCCTCTTCTACTACTTCTTTTCCTCTCTTCTTAGGATAGTAAACCTTCCTGAGCCTATCATTTTACCAGTCAGTTTGTCTAAAACTTCTCATATTTCGTTTCTTGGATAGCATGAACCCAAATCTCATCATCGACTGCTTTAGTGTGAACCTTGAGTTTCTGAATTTTAACTCCGATACCTTTATTCATTTGCATCTTCACCCATCATTTCATATGTAAATTTTGATATTAAAAAGACAAAAGATTGAAGTTTCAATCATTTCAAACTCATATATTTTATAGAATAACGATAATTTATATGTACTATTTATATTAAATGTAAATATATTTGTCTAAACCCTAAAGTAACCCAGATTTTTTGTAATCTTTAATAAAAAATAAATCACAAAAGTTTATATTTGTTCTAATGAGACGAAATAAACAATTTCAAATGCAGATGAACCCTAGTTTTTCTCTGACACGGTTATCGAAGCTTCAAGTTCTCTTTGTCTTCCGACGCCGGTGGAGCTCATGCTCGCCGGCGTCGCCTCCTCCTTCATTTTTGTTTGCTATCTGTGTGTCCTCTTTTTCTTGTTTCTCGCTCTGTTGTCATCTCTAGTCAATCCTCGTCTTTGTTTTATTTCTTTGGTAATGGAACACCGGTCAGATCTACATTTGTGTTTGTGTCAGAAGCATACCAGTCGCCGCTTTCTCTCTTTTCCGGCCTATAGGCGGTCGTCTGCAGTAGAGGTTGATGCCTCTTCAGTAGGTCGACTTTGTTCCACCGGATCTGAATTTTTCTCGGGAATATCCCGAAGATCCTTCACAAGAGTCACCATTTATCTCCGCCGTGCCTCACTTTTGTCCGACAAACAGCTCATCGTTTCTCTTGACGGTGGTAGCTCATTCTCCTCTGTGATGGCAGCATTCTAATCGGAATTTTCTATCATGACTTCTCCTACTTCGATCCATACGCCAGTGATAAGAAATACCGTACAACGATGGCAGAGACATCTTCTGGAGTTATTCGCCTTAGTTTTACCGATCTCTTCAAACTTTTCTCAAAGGAACTCCAACGTCTTCCACCACCTTATTCCCGTCGGCGGCTTTTCTTCAGGCAATCCACGGGTAAACCTAATGGGCCTATTGAATTTTATTTGTTACAATTATGGTATTACAGGCTTGGTCTGTGAATATACTTAGTAGGCCTTGGTAGATTATCTAATCCTTTGATTGATCGAAGAACCATAGCCTCCACCGAGTATGTTAACTAATATTTCTTTGAAGAAGAGAGTACTGTTCTTTCAAGTACCTCCCACTGGGAGAGATTATACTTACCTTCCTCCCTCTGGGAGAGATCACTTTTATCATCCTCTCTTTTGGTAGTGAGAAACATTCCCGCATCTTCCCTCTCCATGAGAGGTGAAACGTCTCCGGTGTTCAAGCCGGTGTTGTGCTCCTCCTTGTTGGAGCGAGTTGTGAAAAGGTCAGCCTTTATGGCACTGGCTCTGGCATTTCGAGCGTTTACGGACCATTCAATGGTCTTGGGGTTAAAGAAAGCAGTTTTCAATTCTGCCCTCCTCCAAATCTCATCTTATCGAAGTCTCGAGGACTGGATTTCATTAGTTGAAGATGTGGCGGCTGCTTGTGTTTTGTCTACAGCTTCAGACATTGGTTTTAGATCTCATAACGTGTTCTCAGATTCTCTCAACCTTGCCACCCTAATTATCTCAAAGGAATTGGTGCACCGCTGTGTAATTCCTCTGATTCTATAAAGTTATTTCATCTTCTGTGTAGTAGTGTCAATGTGGTTGTCTTTTAATGTTATCCTGTTCTGGAACAATTTCTCCTTTATGGAGTGTAACCACTTTTAAGTTTAATGAAATTGTTCTTTGACAAAAAAAAAAACAATTTCAAATGCTTATTCTAGTTTTTGATATAGTTTTTAGTTTTTTACTTCACTGGTTTTAGAATAAACATAAAATTAGTCATTTGTAATTTGGTTTTTCTTTAATATTTCACAATATAACGTTATTATATTTTAGGTTTATTTGATTTTTTTTTTTAAAAACACTATAGCATGATATATATGATGTATTTATTATTTTAACAAAAAGAGACATCAATAGCAATGAGATTATTTATCTGTTTACATAGATTAATATATCTCGATATAATTTAAAAATTCATAAATATAACATTTAAGAAATTTAGGTTTATTTGATTTATTTTTGTTTATATACAACAAATCATTTATTTACTAGCTTAACAAAATACTCGTCATTTACTTAATCAACTTCAATCACCGATTTACTCATCAGTTTACACCGATTAATAAATATAAGTACAATTTCAAATGTTTAAAGCTCACAAAAATTTATAATATTATATGATTTTTTTTTACTAAAAATGTATTAATGGTGATATATCTTAATATACATCAAAATAGTTAATAGTTATTATTCTATGTATAAAATCCTATCAAAATACATACTTGTATGAATGATGTTGTTGTAGTTACTTTCAAACCTTGTAATTTTTTTAATAAACTGGTATAGTTTTTAATAAGCAACTAGATCTCGATCCACGCAACCGCGCAAATTTTTGTTTTCATTTATTTTTATATGAATATTTTGTTTTCAATTCTAAATTAGTATATATTATAATATATGTGTCTATCAATTTTTAAAACATAATAAGTTTACGATATATTTTTTTAATGAATAGATTGTTTTAAACTTTCACATGTATTTGTATCTTCTTCTATATATATATTTTTGGATTATTATTTCATTATTAAAATCGTAACTATATATAT
>NC_027752.1:46875337-46902585 GCF_000695525.1 Brassica oleracea var. oleracea | reverse complement strand
AAAATTCAAAAATATGAAAAAAAATGTTTTAATGCATAGTTGCATCCCTCACTAACATATTATGAAGGTCAAAGAGGTTTTGACTTTTGTTGTCTCCGTTTCTCTAGAAAATAGCAATTTTATATTGGTTAGTCCACCAATTTAGGTAGTATTATGAAGTTTTACTAAATTAATTGACAAAAAATTAAAACGATGCCCATGTTCCATTAAAGAGAGTTTAATATACATTATTACAAATGTAGAATGTGTTTATAAATTTTAAAACAACACTAAAGTTCATAGGCTTTAGTATATAGAGCATTTACAAAAAAAACTCAATATTTTCGTAGGGGTTAACACAGATTTTGAGAAAAATTCAAAAATATGAAAAAAATGTTTTAATGCTTTGTTGCATCCTTGACTAACATACGATGAAGGTCAAAGAGGTTTGGACTTTTGTTGTCTCCGTTTCTCTAAAAAATAGCGATTTCATAGTGGTTAGTCCCCCAATTTAGGGAGTATTATGAAGTTTTACTAAATTAATTGACAAAAAATTAAAACGATGCTCATGTACCATGAAAGAGAGTTTAATATACATTAATAAAAATTTAGAATGTGTTTTGAAAATTTAAAACAACACTAAAGATCATAGGCTTCAGTATATAGAGCATTTACCGAAAAAAAATCAATATTTTCGTAGGGGTTAGTTTACATATAGATTTTGAGGAAAATTCAAAAATATGAAAAAAAAAATTTAATGCATAGTTGCAATTTTCACTAACATATGATGAAGGTCAAAGAGGTTTGGACTTTTGTTGTCTCCGTTTCTCTATAAAATAGCGATTTTATAGTGGTTAGTCCACCAATTTAGGGAGTATTATGAAGTTTTCCTAAATTAATTGACAAAAAATTAAAACGATGCCCATGTACCATGAAAGAGAGTTTAATATACATTAATACAAATGTAGAATGTGTTTAGAAATTTTAAAACAACACTAAAGATCATAAGCTTCAATATATAGAGAATATACCGAAAAATTCAATATTTTCGTTGGGTTTAACATATAGATTTTGGGAAAAGTTTTAAAAAATGAAAATTTTGTTTTGATGCATATTTGCATCTTTCACTAACATATGATGAAGGTTAAAGAGGTTTGGAACCTTTGTTGTCTCCGTTTTTCTAGAAAATAGCAATTTTATAGTGATTAGTCCACCAATTTAGGGAGTATTATGAAGTTTTACTAAATTAATTGACAAAAAATTAAAAAAATGCACATGTACCATGAAAGAGAGTTTAATATACATTAATACAAATGTAGAATGTGTTTAGAAATTTTAAAACAACACTAAAGATCATATGCTTCAATATATAGAGCATTTACCGAAAAAATCATTATTTTCGTAGGGGGTTAGGTTAACACATAGATTTTGAGAAAATTTTAAAAAATGAAAATTTTGTTTTAATGCATAGTTGCATCATTCACTAACATATGATGAAGGTCAAAGAGGTTTGGAACCTTTGTTGTCTCCGTTTTTCTAGAAAATAGCAATTTTATAGTGATTAGTCCACCAATTTTGAGAGTATTATGAAGTTTTACTAAATTAATTGACAAAAAAATAAAACGATGCCCAGGTACCATAAAAGAGAGTTTAATATATATTAATAAAAATTTAGAATGTGTTTATAAATTTTAAAGCAACACAAAATATCATAGGCTTCAGTATATAGAGCATTTACCGAAAAATTCAATATTTTCGTAGAGGTTAACACATAGCTTTTGAGAAAAATTCAAAAATATGACAACACTATTTTAATGCATAGTTTCATCTTGCACAAACATATAATGATGGTCGAATAGGTTTGGAACATTTGTTATCTTCGTTTCTCTAAAGAATAGTGATTTTATAGTGATTAGTCCATTGATTTATGGAGTATATGCAGTTTTACTAAATTAATTGATAAAAATTAAGAAATATGTCCATGTACCATGAAAGCGAGTTTAGCATAAATTAACACAAATGTAGAATGTGGTTAGAAATTTTAAAACATCACTAAAGATTATAAGCTTCAGTATATTGAGCGTTTACCGAAAAATTTAGTATTTTCGTAAGGTTAATACATAGATTTTGAGAAAAAATCAAAAATATGACAATACGGTTCTAATGCATAGTTTCATCCTTCAATAACATATGATGATGTTTAAAGAAGTTTGAAACCTTTGTTGTCTCTGTTTCTCTAGGGAATAGCAATTTTATAGTGGTTAGTCCACTGATTTAGGGAGTATATGCAGTTTTACTAAATTAATTGATAAAATATTAGAACGATGTCCATGTACCATGAAAATGAGTTTAATATACAATAATATAAATCTATAATATGGTTATTAATTTTAAAACAAATCTAAAGATTATAAGCTTCAATATATAGAGCATTTACCGAAAATTCAATATGTTCGTAGGGGTTGTTAACACATAAATTTTGAGAAAATTTTAAAAAATATGACAATACTGTTTTATTACATAGTTGAATCTTGCAATAACATATGATGATGTTTAAAGAGGTTTAGAACCTTTCTTGTGTCCGTTTTTCTAGAGAATAGCAATTTTATAGTGGTTAGTCCACTATTTTAGAAAGTATATGCAGTTTTACTAAATTAATTGATTAAAAATTAGAAGGATTTCCATGTACCATGAAAGGGAGTTTAGCATACATTAGTAAAAATGTAGAATGTGGCTGAAAATTTTAAAAACCCACTAAAGATAATAGGTTTCAGTATAATAGCATTTACCGAAAAAATTAATATTTTCGTAAGGATTAACACATAGATTTTGAGAAAATTATGACAATACAGTTCTAATGCATATTTGCATCCTACACAAACATATGATGATGGTCAAATATGTTTGAAACCTTTGTTGTCTCCGGTTTTCAAGAGAATAGCAATTTTACTGTGGTTATTCCATTGATTTAGGGAGTATATGCAGTTTTACTAAATTAATTGATAGAAAATAAGAAATATGCTCATGTACCATGAAAGAGAATTTAACATAAATTAACACAAATTTATAATGTGGTTATAAATTTTAAAACAAAATACTATAGGCTTCAGTATAGAGTATTTACCGAAAACTCAATATTTTTGTAGGGGTTAACACATAAATTTTGAGAAAAATTTAAAAAAATATGACAATACTGTTTTATTACATAGTTGAATCCGGCAATAACATATGATGATGGTTAAACAGGTTCGGAACCTTTGTTGTCTCTGTTTCTCTAGGGAATAGCAATTTTACAGTGGTTAATCCACTAATTTAGAAAGTATATGCAGTTTTACTAAATTAATTGATTAAAAATTAGAAGGATGCTCATGTACCATGAAAGGGAGTTTAGCATATGTTAGTAAAATGTAGAATGTGACTGGAAATTTTAGAACAACAATAAATATAATAGACTTCAGTATATATAGCAGCATTTACTGGAAATATAATATTTTCTTAAGGGTTAACACATAGATTTTGAGAAAAATTCAAAAATATGATGATACGGTTCTAATGCATAGTTGCATCCTACACAAACTTATGATGATGGTCAAATGGGTTTGGAACCTTTGTTGTCTTCGTTTCTCAAGAGAATAGCGATTTTACTTTGGTTATTCCATTGATTTAGGAAGTATATGTAGTTTTACTAAATTAATTGATAAAAATTAGAATCATGTCCATGTACCATGAAAAGGATTTTAACATACATTAATACAAATTTATAATGTGGTTATAAATTTTAAAACAAATCTAAATATTATAGGCTTCAATATATAGAACATTTACCGAAAACTCAATATTTTCGTAGGAGTTACACATAAATTTTGAAAAAAAATTAAAAAAATATGACAATATTGTTTTATTACATAGTTAAATCCTGCAATAACATATGACAATGGTTAAAGAGGGTTTGAAACCTTTGTTGTCTCCGTTTCTCAAAAGAATAGCGATTTTATAGTGGTTAATCTACTAATTTAGAAAATTTATGCAGTTTTACTAAATTAATTGATTAAAAATTAGAACGATGTCCATGTACCATAAATGAGAGTTTAACATACATTAGTAAAATGTATAATACGGCTAGAAATTTTAAAACAGCATTAAAAATATTAGGCTTTAATATATATATCATTTTACCGAAAAATTCAATATTTTTGTAGGGGTTAAAAAATTTATTCGGTTCAACTATCACATCCATAATGTCATCGACGTTTAGCAACCGAAAGATGATAGACCGGATTCCGGTTTGCGCTGATCTTGAATCTGAAAACAATAATCAGTGAGTGCAAGCGGCGGCAGTTAATGAACCGGTTTGGTATAATTAAAAAGTTGAACCTTGAATAAGTTGGAACTGGGTGGAATAAGATAACCGGAAGCTTTTCAGCTTCTTGCGAGACATCATTGCTTCAAGAAAAATGAAATGGTTTTTGGACCTTTAGAATATTCCATGAACTGAGTTCCGAGCTTAACAGATATGATAAGTCGTGGTTTTAACTGGGCCAAGCCCAGTACAAATGTCCAACAATCATGAGGAGATGCCGAAGGAGCATCGATTTATGATTGGATTGGTGACATAAGCGACTGTAAATGGTACGTGAGGTTAGCAGAGGTTCACCGCTTTCATGTCCTTAAAAACGTCACAGAAAGAGAAATGGAAGAAGGAAGAAAGTGACTGACACAAACTCTGAATATGTTAGGACAAAATATACGTAAGCACAGTTTCTTGAAATGACATTAACACTATTCGACCTCACTCGTTTCTCTGCCATTTCATCATTTACTCTTTTTTTAAAGAAAAAAAAAACAGTGTATTTAGATAGAGATACGAAAGCGTCATTATTATGAAACTTTAATATATATCTCATATGCCAACTACCACTTATGTGCTTCTTTAAATTCCATTAAATCACTTTTAATCATTCTCTTTTTTCTTTCAAAGTTTGAAATACTTTATAAGACATCTGAAAGTAAAAACTATACATATATTGGTAAGCACGGGATCAGAATCTTCTAAAGCAAATGTCAGATTCTTCCAAAAATAGTTTATTTTTATGGACAGAAACGCGAAATAAACTTGATGATAAAACACCCAGTTAATCACATGTGTCGAGCTTAGGTAGCAATGTAAATTTTGTTGTTATTGGATATTTACTATTTATAAAGTTATATAGAAGTCACAGACATTGGTCATCAAGAAGTCATTCATGGCTTCCAGGACCAGCAATATTCTATTCACCACCCTTATAAGTGAGATTGAATGTAAGTATAAATTATGGAGAAGAAAAAAATGGTTTTAAGTATAATACAAAATAGAAATGGAGGAAATGTTGTAGTGACCTATGAAAAGATGGTCAAACTTGTAGGTATTTCATCCGTGGAAAAGGAGAGAATACTTTTCCCATAACGTCCACAGATCAATTTCTTGCATGGGTCCAAAAGCAAATATATGTATATTTCTTGTATGTATTTAACATATCTATTTTTTTGTTCAAACCTTCATTGCATTCCTTAAACTTAACGTACAATATAGTTTTCACTCTCTAGGAAAGTGTTAATGTAATGAAACAGAGCGTTCTTTGCCAGCCTATCGGCCGACTCATTACAGACTCTTGAAATAAACACAAAAGAGTTAGAGGTGAAGGAAGCACTCAACATGTCAATGTCATGGAGTATCCCTCTAAGAGCTACCACAGATTTGTGACATGTGATCAAATCGATAAGGCATTTAGAGTCTGATAAACAGACCACATCCTTGATGCCAGTAGAGACAGCCTGCGAGAGGCCTGCACGCAATGCCAAGGCTTCTGCTGCAAGAGCCGAGGCGATATAGCGTCTGTTGTCATTTCCTTGGAAGCAGCATGTGTCTTTTGAGTCTGTATAGACCCATCCAAGCCCACCTGCAAGAGAAGAAGCATATCCAAGCAGCATCCGAGAATAACATGAACACATTATTTGGAACCAGCGGGGGTTTTTCGAAACATGATAGTCTTTAGATGAAACAGAGCATTGTTTTCTTTGCGGCAGGGACGCCTGCCACTCTTTTGCCGCTTTTAAGGCTTTGTTCAACATCTCTGTTTCTGAGAAAGACTTATCTTCGAATCTCAGCTGATTCCTACTTGTCCACAACACCCAGAAGATCCAAGGGTACAAGGATTTTGCAAACCCTGTCGGAGGGAGGTTAGTCAGTCGAGCACACGCTATTAGAAAGTCCTCCATTGAGTTACAGCTCTGAATAGAAGGGACCGCCAATGCAGGGATTAGGTCCCAAACTTTGCTAGCCACAGGGCAAGTAAACATAACATGAAAGATAGTTTCGCTTTCTCCACATCGCTTGCACCTGCCATCAACTTGCATTCCCCTCCTGATCAGTGTTTCTCCCACAGCCAGCGCCTCATTTTTCAGCTTCCATAGGAAGTGTTTTATCTTTGGAGAACACTCGACGTTCCATACAAACCGTTTCCAGTTGAAAGCATCATTCAGGTTTCCATTGTGGATTTTAGTCAATGCGTACCCTGATTTCGTTGAGTAATAGCCTGACTTTTCCAGTAACCAAACGAGCTCATCTTCTTGATCAGTACACGGGATCAATTTCCTGATATGCTCCTCGTGATGAGGTAAGTGTCGTCTGATCTCATCAACATTCCATCCTGCTGAGGCTGGTAACAGCAGGTCCTCGATTTTAAGGTCTTGGTTCTGAGCAGTAGGAGGTCCTATGGGGGCTAGTTGACGATCAGTGGATAGTCATTTATCGCTCTATACCTTGATGTTAGCACCATTACCCACGCTCCAGCCCATACCCTTCCTGATAACATCTCGTCTCGCCAAAATCCCTCTCCACCCATGGGATGATGAATTTGGCGCTGAGCAGGTGAGCAAGTATGTATCCTTACAGTACTTAGTGAGCAGGGTTTGTCCTAGCAGGGAGGTGGGGTTTTTCAGTAATTGCCATGTATGCTTCGCTAGGAGAGCATCATTGAAGACTTCGGTTTCTCTGAAGTCCAGGCCCCCTACACTTTTCGGGAACCCAAGATATCCAGCTCATTTTTCTGAGCTATGGTTTGACGTCCCACCAGAAACGGGTGAGAACTGATTGTATCTGCTTACACAAAGAGACCAGTAGTTTGAAGTACGACATAGCATATGTAGGCATAATGGCCAGGACTGCTTTCAGTAGCATATCTAGTAGCATATCTATTCCGTAAACGATTGAAAACAAAAAATCATTAAGAGAAATCTAACTTCATTTTTATAATAAGAGATTTAAGAGGTAACCGCAGTATCCAAAATTAGTTTAAGTTTTACATGCATGCATGTGGAGATGTAGTATAGATTATATATATATATATGAACACACGATTGATCTAATGCTCTGTCATATCAAATAACGTATTGGCTATTATAAGCTGGTGGTGTCATTTAAGTCATCATTGTATCTTCTTCCATATTTCATAAAGTTACTGTCACTGACAACACTGGTGGGCTTTTCTTACCATCACTCATTTTTTGGCTGTTGTTTATCCTTTCTCAAATAAACTTGAGCACACGAGCCAACAAAAAAATAGAGATTTGGCTTTCCTAAAAAAATAAGAACGACAATTGTGTTTAATAGTGTTATAGTTTTAGAGTTTAAACAACTGTAGAAGTAACGGTCTAATGGGTTTTATTGGCAAAAAGTTAATTAGTAATGATATATTTTCTTAAAACTGGCGGTAATAATTAGCATAAGAAACATAATTGAAAGAGTCAAACTACAAAAACCATGCGAAAGGAAATTAATTAACTAAACTGCTGAAATTAATTGACATTATTTTGTTAAACAGTTAACAATACAGTATTAAATTCTTTACTGATTAATATGTTTCTATGATTTTATTGTTGACCAGAAAAGAGAGTAAATACATTGTTTCCAATATATATATATATATATATATATATATTTATTATTATTATTATAATAAATCTTAATGTCATTAATATTCTCCTTGTTTCGTATCTCTCTCTCTATTTAAGACATGCTAAAGGTAGAACTGTAGAAGCCGATCTGAAAAGTCTCCGACACACTCTAGATTTTCTTCCCCTCCATCTGACCATGACGATGGTAAAATGCGTACTTTTCACCACTCTCATGGCCATACTTATCATGACATCTCAAGGGAGAAGTCAAGCAAGAGAAGGGGAGAAACAAGCCGAGGCAGACCGGATTACATCACTTCCCGGTCAGCCTAATGTCACGTTTGAGCAGTTTTCCGGCTATGTCACCGTCGCTAAACACTCCGGAAGATCACTCTTCTATTGGCTCACTGAAGCTTCTCACCTTCCCCTCTCCAAACCTCTCGTGATTTGGCTCAACGGAGGTAATTGATCTCTTAAACATTATTAATTTGTTTACTCTCTGACATTATAATGGAACTGTGATTATTTATCTACATTATTTATATTTTATAATACAATATATTGGGTTTGGCCTACTAGAGGCATGCGAATAATGCCCTAACTACCACTGGATACTCACTATTTATTGGAGCCCACATTTCTCAAAAAAAAAAAACAGTTATGTTTGTGTTACGACGTATCATGATTTGCGTATCTTATACTACAACTCGTCATTACAAAGATGATAAATGGATATTTTTACTATACATTTATGTTCATGATATCGTAATGCGTAGTTTAACATGCATGCATTCAATAGAGTAATTGTAGATGTTGAAAATTGTAAATATCATTAAATGCAATATTCAAACCAGCATTCAGACACTATTAAATACACACCTAACTATTTGCTGGTCTCTCTTTTTAGCCCCCTTTAAATTCAACCTCTATCCCAATTTTCTTTTTTATTTAACAAATTTACAAAAAAAAACAGCACAATTTTAATACATGTAAAAAATGATTAGGACCGGGTTGTTCGTCGGTAGCGTACGGTGCGTCGGAAGAGATTGGACCATTCAGGATAAGCAAAGGTGGGTCCGGTCTGTATCTCAACAAGTTCGCGTGGAACTCAATCGCCAATCTCTTGTTCCTTGAAGCTCCCGCCGGCGTCGGCTTCTCTTACACTAACCGCTCCTCTGATCTCTTCAATACCGGCGACATCCGTACCGGTACAACTAAACCATAACCAATCCCTCTTAATTACTCACGGTTTGACTTAACCGAGGACTCTGTTTCTCTCTGTCTTGCAGCCAAAGATTCACTTCAGTTTCTCATTAAATGGCTTCAACGGTTTCCGAGATACAACCGCCATGAGATTTACATCACCGGCGAGAGTTACGCCGGACATTACGTCCCTCAGTTCGCTAGAGAAATCATGCGTTACAACAAACGTTCTAAGAATCCAATCAATCTCAAAGGAATCATGGTACTAAAAAAAATCAAAATCCTCTGTTTTCATTACACTAAGTCGTGTCTTAGCATTTGAAACTGTTGCATTTTTTTGTGTGTTTTGTAAGGTTGGAAACGCCGTGACTGACAATCACTATGATAACCTTGGAACGGTGACGTATTGGTGGAGCCATGCGATGATCTCTGATAGGACGTATCACCAGCTGGTGAACACTTGCGACTTTACTCGACAGACGGAATCTGATGAATGCGAAACGCTTTACTCTTACGCGATGGAGAAAGAGTTTGGTAACATCGATCAGTACAACATCTATTCACCCCCGTGTAACAAGTCAAGTGGTGGTTCCTCTGGTCGCAGGAGTATGCGTGTCCCTCACCTCCCTCACTCCGTAAGAGCCTCTTACCTCTGTTTCCTCTGGTTTGGATCCGGTTCACTGTTTCAAATGATTGGTTATTGGGATTAGGTGTTGAGGAAAATATCAGGGTATGATCCATGTACCGAGAGATATGCGGAGATTTATTACAACCGGCCTGATGTTCAGAAAGCTCTTCATGCCAACGTCACCAAGATTCCTTACAAATGGACAGCTTGCAGGTTCATATACCATAACTGATATCATGTTAGTTTAATTGCCTAATAACTCTGTTTTTAATTAGAGTTGGTTTTGTTGGCAGTGAGGTACTAAACCGGAACTGGAACGACTCAGATTCATCGGTTCTACCTATATACCGGGAAATGATTGCCGGTGGGATTAGGGTTTGGGTTTTCAGGTCTGTGATTTTTTTTGTTTTGTCAATGATATCACCGTGAAATATTTACCTAAGTCGTTAATACTTGGTGTTTCTTTTGTTGTTGTTATGGTTAAGTGGTGATGTCGATTCAGTTGTACCGGTGACGGCGACTAGGTACTCACTAGCAAGACTTAGTTTGAGTACCAAAGTCCCTTGGTATCCTTGGTATGTCAAGAAGCAGGTATGTGACTAAAACCCTGATTCTCTTTGGTTATCTTCGGTTTAGCTATAATACATCGAATTGAACCAAGATTGTGGATTTAGGTCGGAGGATGGACGGAAGTATACGAGGGACTAACGTTCGTGACGGTGAGAGGAGCAGGTCACGAGGTGCCGTTGTTCAAGCCTCGTGCTGCTTTTGAGCTGTTCAAGTATTTCTTGACAGGCAAGCCACTTCCAAAGGCTTGAAAAAGTCCAAGTCAAGATCAGAGATTGTAATATTCGAAATTATGGCGAGAAAAAACAAACTAAATGTAAAGTTTGGGTTATGATTTATGAGTTATGAGATTGAATTAAAATCAAATCTTAGAGTTAATGTGTTACTATCATTTTGGTTTGATTATAAGAAAGTACTAACGTAAGCGCAGTATCAAATTAGTCTTGATTCCCAAAGGAAAAAGACAAAAGTCAATTAGTACTCTCAAGAAGATTCGTTGTCCTTCCATTCTTTATAATGAATGAAAACTCTTATTTGGATAATAATTCAAAATAGAAAATGGGAAGGCCTCATGTTATGGTTATACCTTACCCAGCACAAGGTCATGTACTTCCTCTAATGAGCTTCTCACGTTACCTTGCGTCTCAAGGAATCCAAGTCACATTCGTAAACACCGAGTTTAACCACAACCGCATCATCAATTCCTCATCCAAACCATCCCACGATGATCATGTCGTGGATGGGATCAAGCTTATTTCAATCCCCGACGGTTTAGAGGATTCACCAGAAGAGAGGAACGTTCCTGGGAAGTTGTCGGAATCAGTTTTGCGTTTTATGCCGACCAAAGTAGAGGAACTGATCGAGAGGATGATCTCGGAAACTAGCGGTGCGGTCATTAGCTGCGTTGTGGCGGATCAGAGCCTAGGATGGGCAATGGAAGTTGCAGCTAAGTTTGGTATCAGACGAGCGGCGTTTTGTCCCGCTGCGGCTGCGTCTATGGTTCTTGGATTTAGTATTCAGAAACTAGTCGATGATGGTCTCATTGATTATGATGGTAAGATTAATATAATAGTAAGTTATGATCCTTAGACCAGCTTTTTATACTATCATTTTTATATTTGTAGGGACTCCGAAGGTGAACAAGGCAATACAACTATCTCCGGGGATGCCAGAGATGGAAACAGACAAGTTTGTGTGGGTTTGTCTGAAGAACAAAGATTCTCAGAGAAACATATTCCAACTTATGCTCCAAAACAATAAATCAATAGAGTCAACGGATTGGTTTTTATGTAACTCTGTGTTTGAACTTGAAACGGCGGCGTTTGAAATGAGCTCAAAGATATTACCAATTGGTCCCATTGGTTTGGCTCATCATAGTCTTGAAGAGGGATTCATGTCACTGGGAAGCTTTTTACCTGAAGACCGGGATTGTCTAGACTGGTTGGACCGGCAGATTCCTGGTTCGGTGATATATATTGCCTTTGGGAGCTATGGGGTTATGGGTAAAGTTCAATTAGAAGAGCTAGCAATTGGTCTAGAACTGACCAAGAGGTATGGGTTTGGTTCCGGTTTACTTTACTAACTTCCCATGTGTGTTACTTACACTACCTAATGATTTACATGTTGATTCAATATATAGGCCGGTTTTGTGGGTCACCAGCGGTGGTGATCAGCCACCAATGAGAGTTGGGTCTGGTCAGGTCATAGTGGTGAAGTGGGCTCCACAACGTGAGGTTCTTTTGCATCGAGCTATTGGATGCTTTGTGAGCCATTGTGGATGGAATTCAACTTTGGAAGGAGTCCAAAGTGGCATACCATTTTTATGTATCCCTTATTTTGCAGACCAATTTATCAACAAAACATATATATGCGATGTGTGGAAGATTGGATTAGGGTTTGAACAAGATGAACGAGGAATAATTTCAAGGTTAGAGGTGAAGAGGAAGATCGATGAGATCATGAGAGACAATGGAGAGTTTAAAAAGCGAGCTATCAAGATTAAAGAGATTGTAATGAAAAATGTTGTGAAAGATGGCATTTCTTATGAGAATCTAAACAAATTTGTCAACTGGATCAAAACAGAAGTTAATTGATAAAGTTTTGAATGTTTCCAATACGACCACTACTTTTGAAAGAAATGAGACATACCTTGTATTTTCACAAAATTCATAGAATGATGATGATGGTAATAAAAAGTTGAACATGAACTGTAAGTGGATGTAAAATTCCGAAGACTAGTGATGTTTGTGATGACAATGGTCATAAAAAGTGGAGGTAAGATTCACAGAATGATGATGATGGTGTGATAAAAAGTTTGACAAGATGATACCTTTTTTTTTTGTTTTTGGACAACGACAAGATGATGCTTATAATGCATTATATATTGGAATGACTTGAGAAAAACAAGAAAAAGGTAAAAGACTTGCCGAGTAAAGTGTTAAACGCCAAAGACAGCAATAAGATAAACCACATCCAAATGATGAACTTGAGATCAGAACAGCAACATTAACCATAAACCAAAACCCAGAAAATGATTGGTTATGGTTCATCATTTCCTACACTTCAGTGAAAAATTCTTCTACCTCGGCCTTGTTTCTTTTTTAAGTGATTCAAGAATCTTGTCCACCATTTATTATACCTTTTCATAGAATTGGTACGTATAAATATATAAATTGCATGAATACAGATGAAAGTAATGATTCCATTCGAGGTTTTCAAACAACATCCAACAACTTAGTATGTATGGCAAAATTATTGAGAAGTAAAAAGCAATAAAACATAGGATCTCTAGCATCCTGTAGCCGGATAAATAGAGTAAATGGTATATTTATTTTTACCAGCAACGATTGAAAATTATGCAAGATTACAGCAAAATAAAACTCAAAAATAATGAATCCATCGCCCCACCTTAACATGCTCTCCCTGTGGACGTTCTGTGAGCGTTATTTCAGAGGCTTAGTAACGGTTCCAGTAGGTTCCGCGTCTGAACTTGTTGTAGTCTGGCAAATCTTGGATCGGACCAATAGCTGAGATTGCAATGTCCTGCACATTATCCCAAAAAACACCCTTAATTACTCTTACTTTTTAGACTCTATTTTAGCCACCTAAACGCCATATCATTTTTTTTTCCTTTTCTTGCTTGTATACATACATAAACCAGGACGAGAGCGAGAGAAATGACTTACCTTGTCATAGATATACTTGTTGGCAACACGTTTTACCGTGCTGGCGTCAACAGCATCGATCCTTGCAAAGAGTTCAGCCGTTGGGATTCTTCTCCCATATGTCAGCAGCTGCATATATCGGGAAGTAAGTATAAACTAGAACGAAAAACTAAGGTTTGTTATCTTTGACCAATGCACTTATGTTATAAAGATGCTTAGATGATTGATATCATACCTGACGACCAATATCTTCAGCAATTGGACTAGTTCCATCCATGTGAAGTAATAGCGATGATTTCAGCTGAAGGGAAAATTTTAAATCAGTTTAGATTGTTGTACAAATAAGTGAGTAAGAAGCTGAATCTAGGGAAAGAGAGGAATAAACAGTTGTGTGTTTGTTAGTAAACCTGATTGCGCGCACGTGTCACATCATCGTCTGAAACTCGGAAGGCCAACTTGGTTACCTCATGCATAATCGCATATGATAAATCATCTAAGCAATCAGCCTGTAAAAAAATAGCATGCAACATGTTAAAATAGATGCAATAACGAAAAAAAAACTGCTTATACAGTAAGAGCTAAGCTTGCTGTGTTGTCCTCTTGGGTTTGACCTTAGCAACTGCGTACACGCCGAAAAGTCCAGTATCCTTGTAGTTGGTGTTGAATGCCATTATGCTTTCCGCTATTTCATTAACGGCAACCCCCTGGGTCAGGGCAGACCTGCGCACATACAAGTTAATATTCATCAACATACTGTAGAAACAAACCTTAGCGTTGAACCCATGTCAAGCAATACAGAGAGAAAGTAAAATCTAACCCCATGTGCTTGCCACCACCAACGTTTTTGTTCCAAGAACCCAACATGGTTTGCATAACCATAAGAGCAACGGAATCTGGATCTGTCCAAGAAGCTCCTTCGAAGGCCACAGCAAATTGTGCAAGGGGTAGATCGTCATCAATCATTCGAACCTAACAAAAATTATCAATGGACTAGAAATTTAGAAATAAGGAAACTAAAGGAACAATAAAATCATAAATGGGTGTGTATATATACCTCAGAACCCGTGAAACTAGCAGGTTCTTTGGCAACTAGTTGAGTAGTAGTAGTCGGATCAGATGACAACTTGTTAAATAGCTTCTTCACTTGCTCAACAACTTCCTCATGCTTGACAGCTCCTGCCGCAGCAATCACCTGAAAACGTTTTGGATGAGTCAACATCAAATAAACAAATTCAATAACCGAATGAAGAAAATGAGAACAAATGTTATACCATCCTGGAAGCTGTGTAGTGAGTCTTGATGTAGTTCTGAAGATCATTTCTGGTGATAGACTTGATATTCTGAGCAGGTCCAAGAATAGTTCTTCCAAGAGGTGTGTATTGGAACGCAGTGGCATGTAGATGGTCAAGAACAACTTCATCAGTTTGTCCCTCCACCTATAGAAAAAACAACAACAGTAAACTACAGCTTCAGAGAGCGAATCAACAATCGAATTAACAATAAACAAGAGCTAAACAGAGTGAAGAATCAGATAAACCATAATGAGTAGCAGTTCACACTCTAATATTACCAAATGAATGCAAAAGGGCACACGAAATAGTTACTCCACGACCATGCAACATATATGATTAAGTCCATAAATCAATAAGAGGAAAAAGTCTTGAACTTTTTAGTGTCTACGAAACAAATAGGCTCAAACTAAGAACAGAGCAAAAAGTTTTTAACTTTTAAGAAGACTTAACTTTGTGAAGAAAGAAAGAGAGACATCTAGATGACACACATAAACTGCAATATAACATCTAACTTAATCATAAAGTTTGAATTTTTAAGAAGACAGAGTGATGACGCCATAACCTCTTGCATTTCCCTGAGGATGACATCTCTCTCCCGGTTAATCCTCTGCTCCTCGAACTTAGAGTTCTGCAAGATATCAGCCAACACATCCAAAGCCTGGTTCACATCCGAATCCATCACCTTGGCATAGTAAGTAGTCTGTTCCCTCGACGTATACGCATTCAAATGACCACCAATATCCTCGATCTCCTCCTCCAACGCCCTCACCGTGCGCCTCTCCGTGCCTTTGAATATCATATGCTCCAGAAAATGAGCCGTCCCGTTCGTCTCATCGGACTCGAACCTCGATCCAGCGTCGATCCATACCCCGACGGTGGCGGTCTTCGCGGAGAGGTTGGATTCGGTGGCGACTCGCAGACCGTTGGGCAAGGTGGTGACGCGTGTCTCCGGGGCGGACAAGATGTGGTTGTGGGAGGCGAGGATTGGATGAGGAGATGCGTATTTGAGGAATCTCTGATCTGGATTCTCCAGCCTCTTGAGCTTCTCCTTGGTGATCTCGGCGGCGTGGTCGTAGGGCATGAGAATCGGCGTCGGCGGCGAGGGGGAGTGAGACGTCAGAGAAGCCGAATCGAGAGCTGAAACGGAGGACAAAGCTCGTGCGGCTCGGTTAAGGGCGAGACGCCTCTGAGACCGGAGGGCGGAGGTCAATAGGTTCTTCATCGCCATTGCTGCTATCTCTCTCTCTCTCTCTCTTTCTCTTTCTCTCTAGGGTTTGATGAGACAAGACTCGAGATGCGAACTAGTCGCCAGTAGTTTATGCAATGATAAAACGTGGACGTTTCTCCGACAGGGTTAATACGACGTCGTTTTCTCAAGCACTTAGGCCCAAATAAAGAAGAATAAAGGCCCATTAGTGTAAAGACCCAGTATTGGGAGAAAGCCCTAAGTGAAATGTAATGGAGGTATATAAATTAAGACATTGTTGTTGGAGATTGAAAACCCTAGTCTTCGCGGCGTGACGACGGAGAGAGAGAGAGATTCAGCTGCGTTAAAGGCAAAAACCTTCAGCCATGGCCACCGGTAAAACTGTGAAAGACGTCTCTCCACATGACTTCGTGAAGGCTTACGCTTCCCATCTCAAGCGATCTGGCAAGGTCAGTGCTTTTCTTACTTTGTTTTACTTAAAGAAAAATTCTAAGTTTTTCATTTTGTTTTAATGTGGAAATTCATTAGCCTTTTTTCTCGAATTAGATCAACACAAGTCTCCCCGTTTGTGTAATAGTGTGAAGTTGTCTTGGGCTTTTGCCTTGAATGGATAGATATCTTGTCTTTTTAGGACAATAATCAAAGCTAAACTCATAGTGTTGTGTCTATGATAAGCATTTCTATTGGGTTGGTGTTTCCTGTTTGTGTGTTTCGTAGGAGAGACCATAACGAAATATATGTTGTTTTGTTTCAGATCGAGCTTCCCTCATGGACAGACATTGTGAAGACAGGTAAGCTGAAGGAGCTTGCCCCATACGATCCTGATTGGTACTACATCAGAGCTGGTTAGCTGACTTGACTTGTCCCTTATTCTCAACTGTATTTCTCAATTACTCATAATATAAAAGTTTTATACTAGAGTGCTTTGTTTTTTATGATGCAGCTTCTATGGCAAGGAAGGTATACCTAAGGGGAGGACTTGGAGTTGGTGCTTTCCGTAGAATCTATGGTGGCAGCAAGAGAAACGGCAGTCGCCCACCACATTTCTGCAAAAGCAGCGGTGGCATTGCCCGTCACATCCTCCAGCAGCTGGAGACTATGAACATTGTTGAGATTGACACCAAAGGGTAAAAAACATTCATAAGGCTTTCCCTTAAAAACAAAACCTTGTCTTTATATCTTTCTCTGAGCAAGATGCTAATGAATAAAATATGTTTTTGCTTTGCTGTCTTTCAGAGGAAGAAGGATCACTTCGAGTGGGCAAAGGGATTTGGACCAAGTTGCTGGGCGTATTGCAGTTGAAGTTTGAAGTTTTGAATGTTGTTTTTACATGTTTTGAAACCAATGTCCTGTTTTTACTGTTAAATCTTTTATCAATATCATTGGTGAAGACTTGCACTCATCATATCTTTTTATGTTTGGGTCTTTAGACATTTAAGTCTCATCTTCTTTCAATTCTGAGTTCCTTTCTCGTCCAAATACTTTCAGCCGAAATATTATATAAATATATCACTTGTAAGAGAAATCGTTTCAAAATAGATGATTATTAGTCCAATAATGGTTAGGATAAAAGATGAATAAACAAGTTTAATGTTTGGGCGTGAAAACCGGAATAAAACACTAAAATTAGCTTAATACAGAAACCCTAAACTCAAGGTGAAGACACCAAATTCAAAAACACGGTTTTATAATAGAAAAATCCAAATAAATCTTCTAATCCCATTTATAATCAAGATCTTAAACTAATTACGATTCTTTTTTTGCGAATTAATATTTAGATCCACCGGCAAAATCACTTTTTGGGGGAGGAGCAAAATTAACTTCTCTCATTTTAATCAAAGGAGCAGCTCAGTGATTTCGTGTGTTTGATCAGTGATAATTTGAACTCTCTCTCTCTCTCACACAAATTGAGATCATTGGGTGAAACCTTAAATGCAATTGGGATCGTCGGAGGAGGAAGGGAGGTGATGTTGTGTGGATGGGGAAGAATTAGGGTTTTATCCGATTGGAATCAGGAACAAGGATGCAACTTCACATCTCGCCGAGCATGAGAAGCCTCACGATATCGAGCAGCAATGAGTTTTTTGATTCGATGAAGATCAAAGTCGCGCCTCCTCTCATCTCTTACCGAACTCTCTTCCACACTATCTTAATCCTCGCCTTCCTCTTGCCTTTCGTCTTCATCCTCACCGCTCTTGTCACCCTTGAAGGTGTCAACAAGTGCTCCTCCATTGGTATTTAACACTAAAGCCTCTTCCTTTTTTTTTTCTTGATAGCCATTCGTTTCGTTCGGATCTCAGACTTATTGCTTAGGATCTACCAAGCATCTTGTTATGCTGTTTGGATCCATTGGTTATGTCAACAAAGTCTTGGCATTTTTGAAATTTTATTGCTTTGTATCCACAAATGATTAATGAATCACTTAAAAGAGTCCCAAATGAAATGAGCTTCCTTTGAATGTCCTATTATGATGCTTTAAGCTCAGATTATCTTTGATTAGTCTCAATATTAATGGATCAGAGACAAGTTCTGACAAAATCAATGTTAAAGCTGTTATCTTTTTTTGCTTAGAGCTGACTGAGCTCATGATTTTTATTTTTTTTGGCTTCAGATTGTTTAGGGAGGCGGTTAGGACCACGCCTTCTTGGTAGGGTAGATGATTCAGAGGTGAGTGAGATTGATTCCTTCTTTTTTTCAGATTTTTTGACAAGTTATTACAAGATGGATTCCCTCTTCATTGTTTTACTTTTAATTCGGATCATTTTTCTGTTGTTGCAGCAGAGACTAGTTAGAGACTTTTACAAAATTCTAAACGAAGTAAGCACTCAAGAGATTCCAGATGGTTTAAAGCTTCCCAATTCTTTTCGTCAACTTGTTTCCGATATGAAGAACAACCACTACGATGCCAAAACGTTCTCCCTCGTTCTCCGAGCTATGGTTCATTCTCTAAATCTGAAAGCTAATTGTTTAAACTGTAGAGTTTGCTAATTATGCTTAATATGATTTGAACAGATAGAGAAGTTTGAAAGGGATATGAGGGAATCCAAATTTGCTGAACTTATGAACAAACACTTTGCAGCAAGTTCCATTCCAAAAGGGATCCACTGCCTCTCTTTGAGACTAACTGATGAGTACTCCTCAAATGCTCACGCTCGGAGACAGCTTCCTTCCCCTGAGCGTCTCCCTGTTCTCTCGGACAACGCTTACCACCATTTTGTCCTAGCTACAGACAACATTTTGGCTGCGTCGGTTGTGGTCTCATCCGCTGTTCAGTCGTCTTCCAAGCCTGAGAAAATTGTCTTCCATGTTATCACCGACAAGAAAACCTATGCGGGGATGCATTCTTGGTTTGCGCTTAACTCCGTCGCTCCTGCCATCGTTGAAGTCAAAAGCGTTCATCAGTTTGACTGGCTGACAAGAGAGAATGTTCCTGTTCTCGAAGCTGTGGAGACTCATCACGGTATCAGAAACTACTACCATGGGAATCATATCGCTGGTGCAAACCTCAGTGAAACAACTCCAAGAAAATTCGCTTCGAAGTTGCAATCAAGAAGTCCCAAATACATATCTTTGCTCAACCATCTTAGAATCTATCTACCAGAGGTAAAAAAATATTTCTACTCGTTTAAATCAATCATTCAGATTTGAGATTATGAGTGTAAAGCTTGTTTGTTTGGTTGGCTCTTTTGATACAGCTGTTTCCAAACTTGGACAAGGTGGTGTTCTTGGATGATGATATAGTGATTCAGAGAGATCTATCTCCTCTTTGGGATATTGATCTTCACGGGAAGGTGAATGGAGCCGTGGAGACTTGTAGAGGAGAAGACGAATGGGTTATGTCAAAGCGTCTCAGGAACTACTTCAACTTCTCTCACCCTCTCATAGCAAAGCATTTGGATCCGGAGGAATGTGCTTGGGCTTACGGAATGAATATCTTTGATCTACGGACTTGGAGGAAGACAGACATCAGAGAAACTTATCATTCTTGGCTAAAAGCGGTAAAGCATCATCAGAGAAACCTGTTATGTCTTTTGAGTTTTATGATTTGATTTTGCTGTGATGATGTGTGCAGAATCTGAAGTCTAACTTAACAATGTGGAAACTGGGGACATTGCCTCCAGCTCTGATTGCATTTAAAGGGCATGTTCAGGCAATAGATTCTTCTTGGCACATGCTTGGATTAGGATACCAGAGCAATACCAACATCGAAAACGTGAAGAAAGCTGCGGTGATTCACTACAATGGGCAATCAAAGCCGTGGCTGGAGATAGGTTTCGAGCATCTGAGACCGTTCTGGACAAAATATTTGAACTACTCCAATGATTTCATCAGGAGCTGTCATATCTTGGAATAGCAAAAAGAAAGCTTTCAGATAAAACCTTGAAGGTAAGAGAAGTGGAGATTTGGCGGGGGTTTATGGAGATATATACATTGGGATTTTTGGCTGAAAGATGAAACTAGTTACAGAGCTATGCAGGAGAAAGATTGATTCTAAGATTGATTCTTCTGTAGAGGTAGAAGGGTTACCCTTTGTTGAGATTCTTTTGACAAAGCAGAAGAAATTGGATTTTTTTGGTCATGATCAGACAACAAACACTGTTACAGTTGCTCCACTTTTTTTTTTTTCTTTCTAAATTTGTTGGTTCGTAATTTTTTGGCAAGTTACAATTCCAATTTTTTACAATTTAATTTCAGTAGTATTATTCATCGATTTTAATGAGAGAACATATTTGATTTATTAAGGTCAATAGATGACCACACTTCTTGATTGTTGTTTTAGACATTTGGCTATGCATAGCAACTTGTACAGTGGTAGGTTGTTCTACTTTTCATATATTGTACAGATGCCCTAGTCATACGATTGTATATATACTTTACATAATGGAATATACCAAGGGAAGGGTTTTGCCAAGTTACAATTTCAAAAGCCGTGGTTTCAAAAAAGAAATTTAAAACTTGATTGAATTTGGTGCGGTAGAAATAAATAGGGTTGTGGACAGCACCTACAGCAACTACCGATGACCCCTTAAGCTAATGCTAGATGAATTATCATGACATTAAAACGTGCTGCTTGCAAAATTAAAGATCTGGTAATGGCTAGGTAGTAAGTTGGAATGGAACATGTAAAAAGGATTTGCTAAGGACTCTGCTTTGTAGCTCTGTTTCTCAAGTTCCTCTCCCTTGAGAAAGGACATGGGTATGAATGTAATCCCACGTGGATTTTACAGTAAATATCGTGTGGACATAATGTTGGTTAAAATTCAAAGTAATGACGTCAGAAGAAAATGGAAACAAATCCCCGCCAAAAAAGGTAAGAAATATAATCACGAGAAAGGTAATAAGACGAGTATGCCAGCAATTTACAAGCTGTAATTACCTTAATTGTGTAACGCTTACCTTTTAATTAATGATCTTGTGTAATCACCTCGTCAACCTCTTGTTTTTTTTAAGTAAAGTTGGAAGAGAAATCGAAAAGGTTGGTGGAAGAATTTGCGGATTTTTTTCCTGAAAAAGAGAAATTTACTAGTGTCAGATTTCAAGAGTTGTCACTCTGTTTAATTAAAAAACGTTCACGTTTCTAATGAGATAGACAGAGAGTCAGAAAGCACTTAGCATTTTCTTTCTAGAGTGATCGATGCCGAGAATTGCTTTGATGGCTGCGGTAGTGGTGGTGGCTTGTCTTGCGGCAGGGCTGGTGAGTGAAGTGGCGGCGAAGAAATGGACGGTGGGAAATAACAAGTTCTGGAATCCCAATGTCAATTATACCGTTTGGGCTCAGGACAAACATTTCTACTTCGACGACTGGCTCTGTAACTATTCGCTCTCTCTCTCTCTCTCTCTCTCAACACTGATTCTTATCACATTCTAGTTTAGATGATTTAGATCTGATAGGAAATGTGTTTATCTTACACTGAGAATATTCAGAATTTTCAAAATATGATAAGATCTTGTCGAACACAATGAATCGTAGGTTGTCTGAAAAGTGGGACCACTAGATTCTTCTCTGCCCCTTTAATTACAAACATAAACAGTTGGTACTTTCAAAAGATCAGTGTTTCTACTCCATTCATGAATCTTGTTGACTTGTATGGTTTCTCTCATTGTGCCTCTGTTTGGTTTCTTGGCTGTTCTCTTAGATTTTGTGTACGAGAGAAACCAATACAACGTTATAGAAGTGAACGAGACCAACTACATAAGCTGCAATTCCGATAACCCCATCGCTAACTGGAGTCGTGGATCCGGAAGGGACGTCGTTCATCTCAATGTGACCAAACATTACTACCTCATTAGCGGTTATGGTGGTGGATGTTACGCCGGTATGAAGCTCTCTATTTTAGTTGAGAAGCCGCCTCTTCCACCAGCTCCAGCACCTAACAAAAGCAATGCAAGAAGAGCCTTCACCGTCTCAGCTTTTGCTCCTCAGTTTGTTATTCCGGTAGCTGTTTTTGCAGCAATAGGGTTAATGTGGGACAATGTGGTACTACCTTTTTGGTAACTAGTCTTGATTTCTCCATTTTAGATTGTAGTGTTACTCTCTTTTTTCTTCTTAATGTTGGTTTTGTTGATCTTCTATCATTGTTCCCTGGACGTGTGTGTGCGCGCCTTAGGAGGTTGTTTATGCTCTCGCTTTTGTTGGTGGGAAATCAATTGTTGAAGAACAACAAGTGTAGTTTTATTTATATGATGAATCTTCCAAACTTGATTGGGCCTATACTTTGGGCTATGACATGTAAGTTATATAGCATGCATGGGCTTTGATTTGTGAGTTATATAGGTCCTCCAGTTTGCAACATGTCAACTATCTATCTACATCTATATATATGATCTCGTTGATAAAAGAATCAATAAATGCATACAGCATATATGTTTTTTTTTTTTTGATAAATACTATCAGTATTATAGAGAAGATTGTCTACCACATTGCTTGACCCAAATTTGGAATATTTTTTTAATAATGCCAGAAATAGGGAGGTGGACCGATCATCTGTTACGATCCACCATGTAAACTACTTTGGTTAAAGCCCAAGTTTGGATTAGCCAAATAATGATAATTTAGTTACCATGAGAAATCGAATCCATAGCTGACGTGGGAACGCACAACATTTTTGTTTTTGGTTAGAGGTTTCTATGAAATAAACGTGTGAAAGAAAATGTTATAACATTTAATTTGAATCATCAGTTGCTCACATTCCACGTTTTTATATACATGTGACGACTATACGAGCCAGACAGAATAAATTCTATACGCTATTTTTTCTCGGTTTGATCCCCCAATTTTTACTTTATGACACATCCATACATTTTTTTTTCCCAAATTAAGATTCATTCCAATGAAAAGTACTAGTTTTGTTACAAGTGAGCTGGCAGATAATCGAACATTCCCCAGACGAATAATCCCACAGGAGGCGGCAGCTAGAACATACACATAAGCCCACATGTAGGCGGCAGCTAGAACCCACACATGGGTGACTTACAAAAACAAGACAAGAGCTGAATATCAAACTAACCAAAGTAAAACGATTACCATCTACACCTGGGAATTAAGCAACCAACTTAGCAAATTTTAGAACTTGACGGAGGCTAATGAACGGGAATTATCGTTGCTGATCTTTGATCGCCACCTGATAACCTCCACTTCTCGCACCCAAGACACCACAACCTATCGCTGCTGCTCACGCCCGCCAACCAATAACGTCCAAGAACCCAAGACTTCATAACCCGACAAGAGGACCGCAGGACCACACCTCGATCAACACTACCTTCGGATACGGGTGTGACACACTCACCAGCGCCCACTATCCCCTGAATAGAAGTCCAACTAACACAACATCGAAACCGAAGCCTTGCCCAACAGAACTCTCCGGAGTCACTCACGGCATAAGAACCGAAGGAAAGCACTAACTAAATCTCCGGAGTCACTCACGGCAAAAGAACCGAAGGAAAGCACTCACTAAACCCACCACCACTGGAAACTAAATCCGCTAAATCAGTTGACAACCCAAGTAAAGCGACATCGAAAACTACACTGGCCAAACCATATACTAACCGATGCTAAAACAAAACACCAACAAGGATGACTTACACAACAGACAAACGCAACCCCACCGCTAAAACACAACAAGACCAATCGCATCACCACCCCGAAAAAATGAAAGGTCTAAAGAGACAACTCGATAATAAGCCAACAATCTACACCGGAAGCTGACCTAAACCACAGACCACCCAACCTCCACGGAGACCATGACCCAACACGAGCTCCTCGAAACAAACACCACCCGCTAACCCATATGCGAGTCCTAAGATAATCTAAACCGAAGATCTACACAATACAAGGAAAATAAAGCTAACGGGACCGGCGGTGGCGCTAACGGAGCCGCCACGCGCCGGTCACCGGAAGTGCAGAGGCGAGCTTTTGAGAGAGGTGGATGAGAGGGATGAGAGGATAAAGAAGAAACACTCCGAACTTATATGCTACTATTATGGAGAACACATCCATACATTTTTATTTCTTTCTTTTATTTTATGACAAAACACATCTATAGATCTGATGAGTTACAAGAAAATATATGTGGAATGAGAAAAATAACTAAAGTACTTTAACTAACATGTTAATTTCCCAATAATTGATGTCTGTTAGCTAGTAGGTGATATGATAAGTTGCAAGTTGGTCGCATGGTCACATGCCATAAAAGACGAAAAAGGATGTTTGAGAACACGTTTATCTTCGACTCTTATGCATTCTAAACTACTCCACTTGCAATTTTAGTGTATGATAAGAAAAAGAAACCTCAAGACCAATTTGTACGAATAACATTTACAATAATTTCTTTTTTAATCTGGAGGTATTCCGAACCTATGGAAAGGGTCCATACTAATTTTCAATGGGAAGCGTAGCCCACAGATAGATTCTTTCTCTGGATATGCAAATGAGCCCTAAAACATGGATATATATAAGTGTGGTGTCCAGAAACATCATAAAATAGTTTCTTCCGGCAGGATTCGAACTTGCAACCTGGATATAGGAAGGAGCATGTCCGACATTGGGCCATGATGTTCTGACAACATTTACAATATTGAACTTGAAATAAAACTTCATTTTCGTTAAGAGTTTTAGGAAATGTAATCAACAACGTAGTTCAGTAGCTGGAGGTTTATTTTCTTTTTTACCCATATTATCACTGTTTTACTATTTAAAAAAAAGAATTAATTCGATTTGTTTTTTTTTTGTTGGCAAGAAGTTTTGAGCCGAAACTCATCATATTTTTGGAGTATGGACGTAAAGACAATATTCTATTGTTAAATTCTCTTTCGCAGCTGCTAAGTTTGTTCTTTGCCGGTAAAAAAAAAGTTTGTGCTTTTCACGTCCTGTTCAATGCGAGGGTATAATCCTGAAACAGTGGAGAAACTCATGAAGAATATTTTTCATATAGACGTAAAACGCTACCTTTTGATTATTGTGGAAAGTTTAGAAAAAAATTTAAAAGTTGTTTGATGTACAGTTATATTTGTTTCAAACTAATGGTGTACATATATACCCTGTTAAAATATTACAACGAACTAGCTAAATCCTTGACTAGGGTTTAATCTAATAATCTACTTCTGAAACAGTGGAGACCATGAATAGTCTCTTAAACCTATCGAAACCCTAAGTACTCTGTTTAATTATATAAAAAATTTCATCAATAGCCAGGAAATAATCATTAAAAACAACCACCAAAACTAGCTATATTAGTTTATTGAGTATAACTAAAGTTGACAGATTAATTTATATCACTAGTTCATCACATAGAAAATGACGTGATTGTAATTTGTAAAGTTTAGTTCAAACCCTTTAAGACATTCGATATTTGTTCGTGTGGTTTTCGGATTTTCGACTATGTAAAGGGACCTAAAATAATGAATAAATTGTTAAAATAATAGCTTGACCCTTATCCTAAAGTCAACCACACGTCACGACAAAGCAACCAGCTCTTCAATGTATTTTTTTGGTCATACGATTACTGTTCGCCATGTTTCTTATAATCGTCTTACAGTCTATGCATCGAGCCTTTTTATTTAAAACATACATTATATAAACACAATCATTAAAAATTAATGATGTTTTAATAATTAGATCAAGTCTAGACATTTTCTCTTTTCTTTTTGGTCGTTACAATTTTTTTGACCCTTCTCAAGGGATGTGAAGTCTTAATTTTTTTTTACCCTTCTCGAGTTTTACTTAATGTTTTATGTTTCTAGTCATTAGAATATCGTAATATACTGTGTATATATAACCTTTCAAACCTTTTTAATGTTTTCTGATCGACTTCAATGTTTAATTTTATTCCTGGAAAATAAGAGTTCAATTACTTGATTGCTTCCTTATTTGTTACTCTATATTAAGTGACACTAAGATAAAACTTCTGATTATCAAACGGGATACTATTAAGAAAATCCCCCCGTTAATTTACGTAATCAATGGGATATCAATAGGCTGTCGCTAGGTGTCAAAGAAAATTTTATTAATAGTACTATAGCTTATTGCAAAAACAAATGTCAATTAAGTTGTTTATGTTGATTCCTCTATTACTCTTAACACTCTCAAGAACATGCAACGCAGACAGTTATTAATTATGTTTTGTTTCACTTCTCAACAAACCCAAAAATATAATTTAAGAAGCTCAAATCGTTTCACAAATATTCCCACAGTTGCGTTAGAAGTAATTTAAGCCGTTTGATATAAAAAAATATTATTAGAACCATTAGATGGTGTGATCATCGATATTATATCTTTGAAATTTTGAGTCTTTTGACAGTTTTCACTTTTCAGCTTAAAGTTTTTTCAGTTGGGCAGACAATAGAAAAATACCTAATAATGATTCGAGCGCGCGGTATAAAATATAGTATCAACTATCAGGTAATGGACCAAAGTCGAGGGGAAATATTGAGTTTGATATGTTAAAATTAATGAATAACAATCTTATGATCCGGCATTCAAATGGATCCCCTTTAGATTTATTCCCATTCAAAATCCAATCTTAGTGGAAATATCAATCAAGTATTATCCAAATCTCTATCATATAGCAAAAAGAAAACCAAGTGTATATATTTAGGAAAACGTGTGAAAACCTCTATACTGTACTCTATATATGCTATGATAATATATAGATTTTGATCATAACTCGGAGTTTGACATGTTTACAAGGTTGTGGAGATACATAAACAAAAATCTACTTGATATGTTAAAGTTCATGGTGCAGTTTCTATTAACCATGATTTCACCCCCTCCCTCCCTC
>NC_027752.1:46845682-46874875 GCF_000695525.1 Brassica oleracea var. oleracea | reverse complement strand
GTTTTTGAACCTACTATATATCAAATATATATTTTATGGCTCTTGTATTTATTTGCAAATTGCAGATTATGTTCTACATGACATAAATAACGTAGGCAAGTTGGTCCTTGTGTGTTTGGCTAGAAAATGAATGAGGGGGAATTCTTATTGGCTATTCCATTTATCACATTTAATTCCCACCTGTAAAATTATTGACCTTTACTTAGCAAAGAAAACCAACCCGCCCGCCTCCCTTCGTAAAGTTAAGTTCATGCATACAATTCCGTTCTAACAAAAGACAGCAATTAACATATTTTCCTGTGAATCAATATGTGAAAAGTGGATATTTTAAAGAGAGCATATTTCAAGGAAACACATTGATATATGATTTGTTCAAAGTAAAATTGTTAAGATTGTTAAGTCTTAACATTGCGTAATTCTAAAAGGTTGGTTCACATATCTACTTCATCTGCAGTGTCAAGTAGTTAAATCCAAAGTTACGATGCATAGAGTAAGTATTGGACTGTGTAGGAGACTGTAGCTTTGCGTAGACTATAGAGCCACAATGGGACACTTGTTTATTAGTGCATGTTGGACTATATACAGGTACACGTTCATTTAACCTAAAAAGTGTATTTTGTCGCGTTTTGGTGGATGCCTTGCCAGTGGCGGACCCAGCAGTTATATTAACATGTGTCATAATTTTCTTTTTTTTTTAAATATTCACAACAAAAATGTTAAATGGAGGGTTAAGGGGTGTCAACCCTTTAGCAAATAAATACCCGTTGGATTGATGACTCTAATACAATTTTCAATACAAAAACAATTGTTTTTATCATTTTACCTGTGTCAACTGACACCCCAAATCCTTTACTTTACTGGGTCCGCCTTTGTGCCTTGCAGTGCCGGTCTTATGAGGCAAACTTCACACAATTTTCAATCATGTATATATATTTAAATGAGATACATTTACGTGACGGATATTGGTATTATCGTATTCCGTTAACCTGTAAATCAAATCTTTTGAATGGAAATTGATAAAGTAACTTTGATAAAGTTACTTTTTAACATGTTACCAAAAAAAGAGAAGAAGTAAATTTTGAGAATGAAAAAGTATAATACAAAATAAAATAGAGCAAGCAATTTATAACTTTGAACATGAAAATAATTCCTTATTTTTGTCACTAAATTTGCAAAACAACGGAGAACCCACATATATTAAAATGGCGGTTGATAAAACCATGTAAAATCACAAAATCATTTCAAGAAATTATCATTCCAGGAGTTACTCATCAAAACTAGCCTCTGTATCTTCTCATCAATAATTATTGTGGTTTTAGATTTGAGATATTAATATGGATTATTATAGAAGACTCGTATACGAATTAATAATAAACATGTCTACCAAGTGAGACAGCTTTCAGCCATATTTTAAGTATATTGGTTATCCTTTACTGAGATAATTAACAACTCTAGAAAGGAAGAAGTCTAGTAAACATTCTAATTTTTGTTAACCCATAAAAAAGTACCATATGTTATGCATAACTACAGATAGCATCACGTTGACAAAGAACATATAAGATGACTTTTACAAGTTAACCACCATCAACATGGTAATCCAATCAAGCTTTCATACAAAAGAAAATGCAAGTGGGATTATTTCCCTTATTTTTCCATAGTACTAATAAAAAAACTTAAATATGATGAAATTCGGAATAGAGAGATTGGACTATAATAAATTAGTACTAGTAATATAACTATTATAAATTAAAGAAATTCCATCTTTATCCCGCAGAGACTTTTGAACACCAATGTCAAGGCTGCACGAAATCGATCTATTGGAACAGAAGACTCTTGTCTTTTTGTATCTCTCTATATATTTACACACACAAAGTAATATCAGTATCTAGAGAGATTTAAAGATCAAGTTTTAAATAAGAAATGGCTGTAGGGGATGATGTATCTTCGATGAGAACAACGACGTTAGTCGCTCCAACAAGACCCACGATCACAGTTCCTCAGAGACCACCGGCGATCGAAACGGCGGCGTACTTTTTAGGAGGTGGAGATGGTCTTAGTCTAAGCCCAGGCCCACTTTCTTTTGTGTCGTCTTTGTTCGTTGATAGCTTCCCTGACCTCTTGACTCCGGATAATCAAAGGACAACATCATTTTCTCAGCTTCTCGCCGGAGCTATGTCGGTGTCTCCCGGTAGTGGACGTTCTACGGCGGGGATGATCGCCGGTGGAGGACCGTTGTTTACAATTCCTTCTGGTTTCAGCCCTTCTAGTCTTCTCACCTCTCCAATGTTCTTTCCTCCTCAGGTAATCAAATATACTCTTCTCTGTGGCTTAGGTAATTACTTATTTATTGTTCTTAGTTAATAATTAAATGATATACTCAATCCTATCATATTTTGCTAATTGTTGAGTTTCATATAGTTAGTTACTAACAATACCCAAGATTCTCAACTTTTTAGACTTGAAAACCCAACTATTTAGACTTGGTATTATTATTAGTAGTAGTAAGTATCAAATGAACATTATTCTTATAAATTTATCTTTTTACCTTAATAATATCAACTATATCCATAGTATGATACCTAATGGCTAATGCAGCAGTCACCTACTCAAACCGTCTTTGTTCAACCGCAGTCGCAACCAAAACGACCAGACTCATTTCCTAACCAAATGCCGCCATCGACATCCACGACCGTTCATGGCCGTCGATCATGTAAAGCTCCGCAAGCCGATCGTTATAATAATCCGGCGGCGAATAACAACAATACTAACCGGTCTTATAATGTGGTGCACGTTGATAAACCGGCGGATGACGGCTATAACTGGAGGAAGTACGGCCAAAAGCCTATAAAAGGGTGTGAATATCCGAGGAGTTATTATAGATGCACACATGTTAATTGTCCGGTTAAGAAGAAAGTTGAACGGTCATCAGATGGACAGATCACTCAGATCATTTACAAAGGTCAACATGACCACGAGAGGCCTCAGAACCGCCGTGGCGGTGGTGGTGAACTTAGAGGTTCCGGCGAAATTGGTGATATTCATTACATTGGTGGTGTAGGACATATGGAGTCTAGTGATGATAGCGGTTATGCTAATGATCATGACAATGATAATGATGATGACAATGAAGATATTCCAGCTTCAAAGATAAGGTACAGTAGAAAGAACATATAAATAAGATAATAGTCATGACATGTTGCACATAGATAGAAAGAAGATGGATAATATTTAGTTACAAAAAAAGAAAAGATGAATAATATTTCTATAGCAATTGCAAAATACATATATCACATGCAGACTACAAATTATTAGTAGTGTCTTATTTTCAGTCCATGATAATAATCTCGATTTATGATTGAAAATATTATATGCATATTAAGCAGAACATATCTCTAATTTGTAGTGCGTCAATAATCAAATTAATTATTAGTTTAAGTTGCATGCAGTTTGTAATATCTTCAATGGCGTAATTAAGTAAACATTTTAATTGGGATTGTAGAAAAATTGACGGAGGTGTGTCGACAACTCACCGTTCCGTGACCGAGCCAAAGATCATCGTTCAGACAAGAAGTGAAGTCGACCTCCTCGACGATGGTTATAGGTGGCGCAAGTACGGACAAAAGGTTGTCAAAGGAAACCCCCATCCGAGGTAATATCTAGTCTTACTTATTGAGTACATATCTGTAGAAATAATTCGATTATGGAACATTATATAACTCGTTTTCTTGTTTTGTTGACATCTCCTTTTATTTTGGTGAATATTAGGAGCTACTATAAGTGTACAACTGCGAATTGTACGGTACGTAAACATGTAGAGAGAGCTTCTACGGATGTGAAGGCTGTCATTACAACTTATGAAGGTAAACATAACCATGACGTCCCTGCCGCTAGAAATGGCACCGCCCCAGCAACCCCAGCCACAGCGGGTACGTCCGATCACCATCGTATGAGATCGTTGTCGGGGAACAATGTGCAACAACATATGAGTCCGGTTCTTTTGAGACTGAAAGAAGAGAAATTGGTCATTAATTGACTTTTAAACCGAGGATTGGGGATTGATTTAGCAGCTCGGTTACTGATACTGAACCGGGATACTGCTTAGTGACTTGTAACATGTATGATGTGACTTGAGTGCATGCTTGACCAATGAAAAGAAACTCAAAACCTCTGATAAGTTTTTTGTTTCATTTTTCCTCTTTAAATTGTGAATTCTTTTCTTTGTTGTATTTAATCATTAATTTCCTTTGATTTATTTCTTTTCCTTTATGCTTTCAAAATTTGGTAATTCTCTATTTTCTTCCTCATTTCGTTCTAAGTATACTTAGATATATAATATATATATTTTAAATTACTAAGAAAAATGTAAGATAAAATATTTTGTTTTTATTGTCTCATTCTCTTCCAAAGATTAAGGAAAATTGTCTAATTCTCCGTAATTATCTCAATCTCTCGGATTCTGTTTCTATCTATCTTACATCCAAATATTTGTTTCCTTTAGTTTTCTGTTCTTTCCCCTTTATTTTCGTTTCTTTATGGTCTAATGCAGGGATCGTCCTCCCTGCGTTGGACCCGTTTACCCGTCCCGGGTCGATCCTCACGCCGCCCGGAAACTTTCTGACAATTAGTTCATCCATCATGGGTTGCTTCAACTCCAAGCATTCTTCTCCTCCTCCACGCCCTATCCGCCGCCGTTCAGACACAGCCGCCAACCGAGGCCATCCCCAAAACACCCACAAACCCTATGTTCTTCCCACTCCGCCATCTCACCGCCGTGTCGTCAACTCATCTCCTAAAAAACATCACAATAATGACGATGACGCTCCAAGATCGAAGACGACCGGAGTTAGCCATAGATCGGGATTGCCGCATGGAAATGTAGAGGTTGAGCAGGTGGCTGCTGGTTGGCCATCATGGCTAACCTCCGCCTCACCAGAGGCCGTTCATGGGTTGGTCCCGTTACGTGCAGAGGACTTCGAGAAAAGAGAGAAGGTAATATAAGCATAAAACCCTATAATATTCCTTGCGAGACAAGAAACAAACCTATCCATGAGGTCAACCATTTAATTTCTACCATTTTCAATATATTTTAGATTGGACAAGGGACGTATAGCAACGTGTTCCGGGCTTGTGAGATATCGACGGGACGAGTCATGGCTCTAAAGAAAATAAGGGTTCAAAACTTTGACACAGAAAACATAAGATTCATAGCAAGAGAAATCATGATTTTGAGAAGATTAGATCATCCAAACATCATGAAACTCGAAGGTATCATCGCCTCACGGAACTCAAACAGCATGTACTTTGTGTTTGATTACATGGAACATGATCTTGAAGGCTTATGTTCATCTCCTGACATCAACTTCACCGAGGCACAGGCAAGAATTTAAGACACGTATTGACAAAAAAACATAACGTCTCGTGCAAATAACTAACTCTGTCTTGTTTTTGTTTTCAGATCAAATGTTATATGCAGCAGCTTCTATTGGCAGTAGAACATTGTCATTTACGAGGGATCATGCACAGAGACATTAAAGCAGCAAACATTCTGGTGAATAACAAAGGAGTTTTGAAGCTAGCTGATTTCGGACTAGCCAACATTGTAACACCAAGAAACAAGAATCAGTTAACAAGTCGGGTTGTGACGCTCTGGTACCGTGCACCCGAACTTCTAATGGGTTCCACGAGTTATAGCGTGTCGGTCGATCTTTGGAGCGTCGGATGTGTTTTCGCCGAGATTCTTACCGGAAGACCACCTCTTAAAGGAAGAACAGAGGTGAGAAAGGGACTATAAAGCGATAGATAGAAACTAATTATTTCATATCCATTTTTTATGAGTTTATTTATTGTGGTTTTGTTCTTTTGTAGATTGAACAACTTCACAAGATTTATAAACTATGTGGATCACCAGATGAAGAACTTTGGAGAAATAACAGGCTTCATCCTCAAACTAAAATGTTTGGACAACAACATCAGTACGAAGGTTGTCTGAGAGAAACATTTGAGGAGTTCCCAAAAACAGCAGTTAATCTTCTGGAGAATCTATTTTCTATTGATCCGGAGAAACGAGGAACTGCCTCTTCTGCTCTCATGTCAGAGGTGAGATTAACAAAAACAAACCTAAACGTTAATCAAAATCTAACCAAACTACACATGTATAGATTTTAAACTGACACAACTTGGTCGTATGTGTAATTATTTCAGTACTTTAATACAAAGCCTTACGCTTGTGATCCATCGACGTTACCTAAGTACCCTCCTAACAAAGAAATGGATGCTAAGTACCGTGAAGAACTTCAACGAAGGTTTCAATTCTCACAAACTCTTTATATATATGTGTGTCACTATGTAGTTACGTGTGTTTAAAGATTAAAAGTATTTGATATGCAGGAGAAGAGCAACTATAAAGAAAAGAGATAACTTGGTATCCAAGAAAACGGGGAAATCACGTAGAACAATCAAAGACCCTCTTAGCAAGTTACCAACCCAACAGGTAATGGATTTTAACAAGTGAAGTGACCAACCAATCTCGATCGGTTCTATATTCGTTATTTTTTTTTGCAGGAAACGAAGAAAGAAGCCGAGACAGAGATCACTCTCCAGACGCCATCAGAGACATCTCAAGCGACCACTCGAAGCGAGTTCCCGTACACTGCTCTATCTCAAGCCACGGCGCCGGCAAGCGGGTTCGCATGGGCTGGAGCGAAGAAGAGGAAAGAAAACGACGCAGCTTCGACGCTGACATATAATCAGCCTGCAGGATCTGCGAGCCACGTGAGTGGTATGAGCATGGCTTTTGCTAAGAACACATTCGGGCTAACAATAAACGAGGACAGACCATTTCTTAGGCCACACGTTTCTTTAGACTCCTCTGGTGATATCTTGTTGTACCCTAACGTGCATCACAAGAAAGAAGAAGATAATATGAGTCAACTAAATTCGGTACGACCTAAACTGAGATTATGCTTTTTCATGATTTGGTGCTATGGTATATATGATGATGAGGTCTTTTTTTTTTGGTTAGGATTTGAGGAATGTTGGGGCGAATCCAAAGATTTTTCAAACCAATGGGATGAATGAGATATTAAGGAGAACAGAAAGTGATGCAAGAGTCGCTGTTCGAAGACCGCCACGGATAGAAAGAGGTTAATAACGAAAGAGAGAAAGCTTTACCATTATTCTTTTTAGCCATGTTTTCACTTGGCATCATTTGTAGTCCATAAAATTTAAAAAAAAATCTTTCACAAACAAACCATGTTGGTCTGAAAAGCTTTTGAAATGATGATTTTGTTTCTCTTCATACAAGTTCATTTCCTTGTAGTTTTGAGATGTTGTTGACACACCGTTTAATGTGTTGTGCGCCTGAGAAGATAGTTAGCAGCTCTATATGCACACGTCCGTAATTTTTACAGCTTTTCCTATCCCATCAATAAAACTTGCAAGTCTCATGTGTTCGGAAGTGAAATGATATGGATTAAGCAAAACTAAATGTAACTCCAGTCCCCCAAAAACCTAAGGACTGATCTTAATAAATTTCATCTTTTTTCCCTACAATATATGGAGTTGCAAAAGAAACAAAAACACAATCTAGGTGGCACAATGCACTACAAATTATGTACAAAGTTGCACCATCTTTTTGTTTTGTTTACTAGAGTTCATCGGTCTTACATTTTAAGTTTTAAGAAGTGTTTTAGACTTAGAGTAGAGCACCAAAATAGAATACTAAAGAGAGAAATAGTAGAAGAAGTTCGCTTTTCATTTCTTTCTGAATATTTCTTAAACCAACGAAAAAAGGAAGAAGACGTGGGGATTATTCTTGAAGAGGTCTGATGGATAGAATTATTCAGAGGACTCGGAGCTGAGCAAGGAAGGCAGCACAGAGATCCAAGAACAAGAACTGAGGACCTAGCACCCTCTGCAGATCCAGCAGATACTTGTCGTCCCGTGTTTTATACAACTGTTTCAAACCAACAATAGCAACAGACATCAGTAACAAACAAAAAAAAAAAAAACCCAGTTTCAGTTATATAATGAAGTGAAGAAGAAGAGAATTAACCTGAAGTTCAAACTTGACAACATTAGGCGACTTCACAGCTGCGTCGTTCTCTATTATGCTGGAATCATCTCCAAAGTAGTTGTTGTCCTGCATCGAGTTATCTGCGTTGTTAAGAACCCATCTGCACTTCATGTTGTACGGCCCTATCTTCTTCCAGCACACATTCAGATCTTGCAGGGCTTTCAGGACTTCTGTCATTATCTCGCGTGGATGAGCACGGGACTGTTGCAATCCAGATATGGTTGTATTATCAATATAGATAGCAAAAGCTTGATATCATTATAAAGTATAAATTAAGAGAGAACAAAAGGGGATCAAGACCTGAAGTCCAAGAGCCCATTTTCTCTCAACAGGGTATTGAGATCTTAAGCCAACTCCTTGGAACTCCATCAGTCCTGGAAGCCGATTGCTAACTGGTGAAGCTACGCTTTCTGCTGGATGCATACGCGGAGTACCTTCCTGATTAAATCAAAATATTCAATGTATTATTACTTCAAAGAACTTTTGCTACAGTCAAAAGAGGACAATGAAGACCAACCATCGTCTCTTGAAACTCGGCCCCGAGATAACCAGCAGAGACACGGAACCGGTTGTCCAGTATCAGATAGTATGTCACAGTTCCCTGGAAGATTGCAGTCGACAACAATTCATTATTTTTTTACTTTTGAATTTTTTTTTAAAAAAGAAGCAAGTGGACAAGAGGCTGAGAGAAACACATACATCATTCTGGGTCCGGTTGCGGAGAGATTCAATGAGGAGGTTTCTGTCAAATCCCATCATATTGATAACTTCTTGGAGAATTTCCTCATCAATCTACCAAAACAAAAAAAAGAGAAAAGAAATGAAGCCAAGCGTTCTTGAAAAAAGAAGGATAGAGACAATCTCCAATGAAAATACACGTTAGGTTTTACCTTTTTAGCTTGCTGGGCCGTATCTGGAGGAGGGACAGCCAAATACCTTGGAAGATGAGCTTGGAACCAATTGTGTTGCCGGATCTCAGGTATGGTTACTCTTTTCATGGGGTCCACCACGAGCATCCTGGGGATCAAATCTCTAGCACCAGCAGATAAATGGCTAGGCAGAGTATATATCCCTCCCTGAAGAAAGAAAAGCATTACACTCGCGTAGATTAGGCAAAAAAAAAAATGGAAAGGGAACAAATAGACTAAGAAACAAAACGCCTATTGACAGTACCTTAATCTTCTTAAAAAGGTTGGGAATGTTCTCATCATCGAACGGAAGAGTCCCACAAAGAAGAGCATAGAGTATCACTCCACAGCTCCAGACGTCTACTTCAGGGCCAGCATATAGCTTGCCCGAAATTACCTGAAACATTTTACAAGTGATATTTACCAACAATCCCTACATATATATTACACATGAAGGTTGAAGAGCTTTTTACCTCTGGAGCAGCGTAATTTGGACTACCACAGCTAGTCTTCAAAAAGTGACCATCTCGCATAATGTTGCTCAGGCCAAAATCAGCAATCTTAACGTTGCTTTTGGAGTCCAGAAGCAAGTTCTCAGGCTTAAGGTCTCTGTGAACTACCATATTCCGATGGCAATACTCCACTCCAGATATTATCTACATCAAAAGTAAAGTCATGGCTAAATTTTGAACTCTCCGATATAATGATAAATGAATGACTGCTTGGATAACAATACCTGCTGAAAAAAGTTCCTGGCCTCGTCCTCCTGCAACCGACCCTTCTCCACAATATAGTCAAACAGCTCACCAGAGTTGACATACTCCATGACGAGATAGATATCTGTGGGAGTCTCAATGACCTCGTAGAGACGGATGATGTGAGGATGCATAAAGAGTCTCAAGATTTTGATCTCTCTCCTCACTGCACCAACACAAACAAACACTAAACTAAAAGAGGATGAAAATCAAAATAGAGAACAAAGTGAGTACCTTTCTCCTCCATCTCCATGTTCTTGATTTTGCGACGATTGAGGATCTTGATAGCAACTTTGTGTCCGGTCAAAGAGTGCTCAGCAATCTTAACCCTACCAAAGGAACCGATACCAAGAGTCCTCCCGAGCTTGTAGTTTGGTAGAATCGATTCAACACCACCTCTACCTCCTGATCCATCCATTTTTCAATCTCCTACACAAGACACTTCATCAGATTACTCAATAAACCGGTTTTTTTTATCTATTCAATCAAAAATTCAACCGATTCTTGCTATTAACGAACAAGTGAGAGCGAAAAGCATGAAGATTTCGAAACACTAACGGAGCTTAAATTAGCAATTTTTTCAACTATCCCCCAATTCGGAATAAGAACCCTAAACAATCCAATCGACGGATCTCTCTCGTACCCGTTACAGAAATGAAGAAACCGAGAGCGATCAAACACGCCCGATTTGCAAACTAACATATAAAAAAAAAAAAGAGACAATTAGTTTCCGAAAATAGAAGCTTTGGAGAGATCGAACTTACCCAAAAAAAAGAGAGAAGCCCAAAATGCAGCAAGGAAACAAAAAGCCCCAAATTTCTGAGCTCAAAAGAGGAGAAATTGAGATTCGAAACTGAATGAAGATCAAACAGATGAGCTTAAACCCAGAATTTGAGAGATTCCCTCTCTCTCTCTCTTCTCGTTGCTTGTGTAGCCTATAGACACAATATATTTAATTTTATTTTTTCGGTTTCCATAAACGGATTAATCTTTATCTAATTTACCCTCAAGGTTAGGTTTAATTACAATGAATACCCCTATGCGGACGTGGCAAGAAGTCATCAGCTTTCATCTTGTTTTTTGCAATTATTCTCGGTTTAACATACACCAGGTGTTTTGTCCCTAAAAAAAAAGTTTATCTGACACTTGTAGTGATGATTAATCGTTAGTTACTAAATTAATTATCCAACAATTTACTTTATTTTTAAGAAAGTATTGAGATGTTTACGTGTTTAGCAATTTCCAAAAGTTATCGTACCGTCTAACATGTTAGTAGTGACTAGTGATTCTTTCTTTCTTTCTTTCTTTCTTTAATTACAACTGTAAACAAAATAAACTGGTTTGTTATCGGTTAAGAGCCAAACCACAAGCGACCCGTTTCATCGGTTAAAGAGCTCAAACCGAGCATGTAGTAACCAACACTGTTTCAACATCATAAGCAAACTTCCAAAAGCTCAAGCAAAAGACTTGGTCTAAGAATGTTTTTTGTTTTCCTTCTCAGGATTGATATGAACGAAGAAGCGGAGGATCCTCAGGTGACATGTCCCGTGAGTACTGCGATGCCGATAGCGCAGGATCACGGTATGCAACCACGAGTTCAGAAAAGAATTCAGACATGTTCTCTTCTCTCTCGTCTGCTTTGTCTTTGTTTACTAGACACTGCAACACAGGTAAGACATGTATAAAGGATATGAGAAGCAGCTGTAGTAGCAACAGAACTTTATGCTAAGATTTATATATGGGGCTGCAAAAGGTTCTTGCTCAAGGCTAAATCCTAAGGACTACGCACTATTGTTCTGTTTGTATATCCTTTGAGATCATGAATTTGATTCAAAGTAGTCAGCATTATGTTCCCAAAAAGTTATGTAAAAAGAGGCAATGATCTACAAAGCATTTACCTCCGTAGGATAAGATTTGAAATTGGGCAAGAATCGTCTCTGGCAGTAGATGCTGAAAAGGAGGGTGAGAACCGGGAGGGGAATCGTTAAAGAAGATGCTAATGGAAGCTTTTTAAGGCCGAATAATCCAATTGCAATAATGTGCATTAGCACCAAAGAGAAGATAGTGGAGCTGTGTACTATTGGCCAAAACTTCCCACCAGTTTCATACTTGGCCTCATATACGTTTAGGAGCTGCAACACACACACAAAGAAAAAAGGTGAAGTTCATTCTACTACCACCAAGTTGCAATGAAACAAACGAATCAAGGACAACAAAATGTATTCTTGATGTAACGTTAGTGTCATAGCTCGAAACATTACTTTCGGTTTTAATAAGATGCTATTCGAGAATTTAGAAAAGGGTTTTACACATAAAGTGAGAGATTCCATTCCATAACAGAAAAAGATGTGTAGACGATTCATTGGTTGTAGGGTAGATTCCTATATGTGCTTAAAAAGAAAGTTTTGAGGAGCATTAAAGGAGAATATACTCAAGCATTGTCCAAGAGAATGCAAATGGAATCATTTTAGATTTTAAATTATTGGATACTCAATCCACATAAAGAAACTGAAGATTGATCCGGTTTACCTGGTTGCGGTAGATGACATATCCAAGACAAAAGTAGACCAACAAGAAAGGCAGTATCAACGGCGAGAGGAAGAAGTAAGTTGTACCAAGAAGTCCAAAAAAGAGAATCCTTGGGATTTCTTGGCACAAGGGAGTGGGAGGGACCTCAAACTCTTTTTCATCTTCCTTACAGAAGAGTTTCGTCATAAAACTATAGAGAAGAGGAACCAAACGGAAGATCTCTGATGATAAACCAGTCCACCCAGTGGTCACAACATAAGATATAAAGAACGATGCCTGCACCAATGAGATTAAACATGTTTAAGAAAAGAGATTGTGGAAACCGTTAAACTTGATGTTGTGTGTGTTTATTACCTGTGCTGGAACAGCTGCAGCAAGCACACGGGGAATGTTCTTAGGTTCAAGGAACACATTAACACGATAAAGAGCAGATCCGGAGAGTACATTTGCAAAGAAACTGTTCCACACAGTGAAGACTAGAAGCTTGATACACGCAGATTTCTCAATCTGGCTATGAGAAATGAATCCTTGCATTGAGGAAAGTAGAAGCATAACGGGTGGTACTATCATAAGGAAAAGCTGGAAAATTAGACTCGGAAGGTATCCTGTAATCACTTGACTCACAATTTTCCTGCAAACAAAGAAAGAAGAAGAAAGATTAAGAGATTTTTGTAGCTGGTTCAATTGAGACAAAGAACAGGGTGTTGTTACTTACATATTTAGTATGCTTTTAAGAAAAGGGAACCATGTTTCTAACTGGTGAAGATTAGCAAGACCTTGAACCAATACAACAGGGATAACGTATAGGATTATCAGAGCTACGAAAGCCACGAATACCACCACGTTGGAGATCCATCTCCTCACGAACGATGCGGTGAAAAATGGCCAGTGAACATCTTGAGGCTCCGGGGCTGTCTCAGTTAGCCATTGTGTTGGATCCATTCCTTGCTGAATGTTTGATGCTATTGCAGCACCATGTCTTGTCCTAAAGGAAACGAAAGCCGCTGGAATTTCCTAAAAAGGGTTTGCCAAAAAAGGAATGAATATGTTGAAGAATGCAATTAATCACACACAAAGACAAACTCTCACCTCTCCGGCTAGTAAAGACTGTTTCAACCTCATGTCGTCTTCTAACTTCTCGAGCTTCTTTTCGTAATGATCAACCACATCAACTCTCTTCCCAAACATCCCTAAGAACCCATCCCTCTTAGACTTCTGACGAGATATGCTTCCTGATTTCACTCGAGTAAGTTTCTTGTATAGCTTCTCAGCATCATTCTACAAAGTGTTAAAACGAATATATGAAATCAAGAACTATCAAAATTCAAGGAAATATAGAACCCTTGGTTGACAGAAGCTTTACCATGAGAACCTTTAACTTGTCAGTCCGATGAACAACAACGTGAGAAAGATAAGTGGAAGAATGATACTCCCTGAAAAAGCTTTCCACAGTTTCACTGATACTGTTTCCAGACACAAGAGGGACGCCACTGACCAGAACCGTGAACTCTTGCGGCTGAGGCTTGGATGAATAAAAATGAGCAATCCGCTTTGATGAAATATATTTGTGCTCCTGTAAAGTTAGTCCAAACATTGTTTTATGTTCACATTTAAGCGCAAAGGAGTATAGAATGAATGGAGAAAACAAGAGACTTCTTACACAGTAGAGCAGATAGCAAACAACCGCGGAGAAGATGTAAATTGCGCAAAAGTGAATCCACAACCTGAAGCAAAACGCATACAAGCATAAGCCAGGGAAAATAAAAGTTTAGCTTTTGATCTCTTTCTTACTTGTTTGATCCATCGTTAACATTAGAGATGCTGAAGGAATCAAGAGACTTGTTTGGAAGGTCGAAAAACTCTTCAAACTCAGTACCCATATAGTTCACTGGAAGAAGGATGAAGATCCCAACCACAGAAGCAAAGCTAAACACTCGTATACTGCCACCAAAAAAAAGCTTTGAAAGTCTCAAATCATTCATCCAAAAGAAAACTTTTAAAAACAAATTCTCACCTGAAGACAAAGACACGAGTGAGGACCAAAGCATCTAAGCCAAGATTGGAGAGGATCTCTTCGTTGGTAGGCTCCAAAGCTCTTTTGACCCAACCAGCAGTAGGCAAAAGCCTCTCGAGGTTGAAGGCATTTGTCTGCTGAGATTTGCCAGCTTGAATAAGCCGTGGACCGTAGACGGTGACATTACCAGGCTGCTTTCTCAATATGGAATACAAAGTGAAGAAGAGGAAACAGAGGCCAAGGTTGATTCCCACTGAAGTTAAAAGTGCTGACAGAATCATAGCTCCGACGTTGTGCCTCCTTCCTGAACTAAAGACAACAAGGATTGTTCGGTTTCAACAAAGGAGGAGACCAAGAGAACAAGCCTGGCAATATATGCAAAACTGATTGTCAGGAGTTAATTAAAGTTACACTAGACCCAGCATTTTTTTTTTTTTTTTAAATGAAATCATCAGAACCCCAAAACCGATAATGATGTTGCAGCATTCAGCTAAATGAAGAATATATGTGAAAATTGACAAAAAAAAAAAAAAGATTATAATTGTGAAGAAGAGCATGGAGAGTAGTAATAAGCTAGAACTGGGTTTAGGAACCCAATCATAGACCCAGAAGCAATCTATGAAATCTACAAGCTAACACAATTATAAACGTTATCGAATATGGATCAGATACAAAGCAAGAGACGATTCTTCCAGAAAAGATGGAACCTTTGGTATGAGATTAGTGAAGGCGATACGTATACAAATGCTGGAGTTCTCCATTGTTGCGTCGGGATTCAAAAAGGAATCGGATAATTATTATTGATAAAATGTTACTTGCTGGGTCAGAAACTCTTTTGCTTTGATTACTCTCTCTCTCTCTCGCTGGACACACCACATGAGCTAACGTCACTTTAGGAGGTATCTTTACTAATGGGCCTATAAAATGGCCCATTATTTATCCTATTAATGTTCGCATTAACACTCCAGTTAAAACATTTTCTTTTGGATGTTTCAGCTTCTCAAGAAGCATTTGCATGTTTGTTGTCTTCTAGATCTGAAACTTAATCGAGTTTTCTCATCATCTCTGTGGCCGTAATTTCCCTAAACTCTTTTTTTTTTTCTTTGTAAGTCACCGTCTTCTAGTCCTAGCCTAGTTAACTTCACTCGACTTATTTAAAGCGTGATGGCGCATCCTCTTTGCCTTCTCCCCAACTCTTGATTTGTTACCGTACGGAGATGATATGCCGCTGCCAAGATTCTTGAAATTTGTAGAAAGAGTCTTGTATGTCTCAAGAGCTAGGTGCAGGTCATAAATGAAATTCACTAGCCCAACAAACATAAATAGACCCCTTTTATTACGAAACGGTAAATGTCGCCGAACAATAGTTCAAAGACAACATTATTACAGTAACCAAACCGTTCAAATAGAGAGCGATAAGAAGCAAGAGAGTGACAAGGAAACAGACAATAATTCAAAAGATCACAGAAACGACATTGTGTTTTTGGAGGGGTTGAAATAGTTGGAGTTTCTTTCAGATGGCCTCGAGAGCTTGAAGAACGTCAGCTTTGACATCTTCAAAGTCTTCAACTCCGAAGCTGAAACGAACCAAATTGTCTTTGATTCCATACTTTAGCCTCTCCTCCTGCGTCAGATCCCTATCATCATAAAATCAACCAACCACACGATGAATTAGTAAAACCACAAGATTGATATATCAAAAGACGTGAAAAGCATATACATACCAGTAAGACATGATGGCCGGTTGGTCCACGATGCTTTCGCAGCCACCAAAAGATGGTGCGATGTAAGGAATCTTGAGAGAGTCCACAAACTTTATCGTTCTTTCTATGTCTCCATCAATCTACCACACACAAAGATATGAGGATCATCGCACTCTTCAGTTAGAAAAGCTAAATATTGTGTAGATAGAGAGAGTGATTGATCAATGTTACCTCGAAACTGACTACACCTCCAAAACCAGTCATTTGTCGCTTGGCAATGTGATGCTCGGGATGACTTGCAAGGCCTGGATAGTACACATGACTCACCTGCAATAATCAAAAAAAAGCTTTGATTAAGGAGGTGTCTCAGGATATTTACTCAAAAACGGTAAGCACACAGAAAGAGTTATTGCATATACCTTAGGATGTGCCTCTAAAATTTCGGCCATCCTTGAGGCAGTTGAATTCTGTTGCTGTACACGAAGATGCATTGTCTTCATGCCTCGGATCATTAGGTACGCTGCGTTCTGTTTAACAAACATCTTATGAGATTCATGAAATAAAGAGCATAAATAAGAGAAATTCATGAGAGAGGGTGAGGTGTTTCACCGGATTAAGTGTGCCTCCCAACACATGATGCAGATTGCGAATTTCTGAAACTATCTTCAGTGGGCCACAGATGCATCCACCAAGAACCTACGTCAAGGGAAGAACCAGTCTTTGGTAACAAAGTAAACAGCCAACAAGAGCTTTTAATTATCTATGTTTGTACTCACATCGTTGTGTCCTCCGATGTACTTTGTAAGAGAGTGCACGACAAGATCAGCACCAAAAGCAAGGGCTTTCTGATTCAGAGGTGTTGCAAAGGTGCCATCGATGCAAACAAGAGTTCCCCTCTTGTGGCATATTTCTGAAACTAGCTCAATGTCGACGCATCTAAGGAATGGGTTTGTCGGTGACTCAGTGAAGAACAGAGAGACCTGTAAGACCAGTTGAATTAAAGCTGTCAGGCATACACTACTCTTTTGTTTTCAACTCCAAGAGAAATAATATGACTGCACAAACTGACTTGGTACTTATTCACAGCAGCTTCAAGCCCGGCGATATCAGCAGGATCAATCACAGTGACCTAGACATAAACATGATGGTTCATCATTCAAGTTGAAAATTCTCTTTCTTTCAGGAATCAGAGAAACTAGAATTGACACTACTGTAATAAAAAAAAAAAAATGGGTTTCTTACAGTGATGCCCATCTTGGGAAGAAAATTCTCCATGAAGATTCTAGTCTTCCGGTAACAATCGGTAGTAGTCACAATGTGTCCACCAGCAGGAACCAAAGCCAAAAGCATAACAGTGCTTGCACACATTCCAGAAGCCATAACCAAGGTTGATTCAGCACCTTCAAGTGCACTGCACAATACATATATATTAATCAAAAACATAAAGAACATAAAAGGCAAGTGTAGATTTCTAAAGAGACATATAATAACACCTTATCTTCTCCTCAAGAACGATAGTGGTCGGGTTGCCATAACGACCATACTCGAAACTGACACTCCGTTTCTCCTACAATAATTATTGAAGGAGAAATAAAGTCAATGATCTCGTCAAGAAAGATTCTTTCCAATATTAACTTATTGTATTCACCAAAATCAAGACAATAGATTAATTAAAGCAACAGAGTTGATCACACCTTGAAGTCAAGAAGGTCAGCAGTTTTGTTGAAGAAGTAGGCAGATGTGTTGACTACAGGAGTGGTGATTGCATCCGTGACTATACCACGACCTAATCTTTCACCTGTATCATCATCATAAACCCCAACAAAACTCAAATTATCTCCAATGAAATGATTCTTAGACATGAAATGACTTCAGAATGAAACGGATCTACAGCTACGACGTCGTACCGGCATGAACAGTGAGGCTCCCATCGGAGCTCAAAAATGAGGGTTTCGAATCCTTCTTCAACCCTATCTCCCTGGCTCCCTCGGCCGCCACAACCTCCTCGTCCACGCCATTCAGCGCGACTACGGGAGGAGTAACGGCGGCCGCAGGGGCCGAGGCGGCGGCGGAAACAGACGATGCTGCCGCCGCCGCCGACTGTAAACCGGAGGAGGGGTTGTTGGACCACTTGGCGGCGACGATCTGCGCGACGCCGATGTTGCTGCAGTTTCTGCGGGCTTTGATGCTGAGCTGGCGGACGAAATTGGGAGGGAACCTCAGGATCATTGAGGATATAGGGCCGTCTCCCGTGAATGACGACGGTGAGCCGGCGGTGGAGTCGAAACGGCGTCGAGACGAGCCGGGGATGGAGGATGCGGAGAAGTTTGTAGGGCTCTGGAACGACAAGACGGCCATTTCTCTTCCTCTCTTCTTCTCTCTCTCTCTCTGGGGTTTGGTTTGTGGTTAGGTGCGTGAGGGGTTGCTGAATGGGCGGGTTTTTAAGAAGCCAAACTGCTTGTCGTTTTGCGTTTCCGTGACTCCTTCCTTGAGTTTAGATCTAACTTAACCATCTTTCAAACTAACCCACGGTTTTAGTTTTTCTTTTTAATACGTATATTCTTACCATTTTTCTAATTTTCAACGTTACAAAAATAGAACTCTTTTTTTTTTTTTTTTAGTTACAACAATTGCAAGTATCGGCATATTTTTTTTTACAGAGGGTAGTTGCTTTGAAAATATATTTATTTGAAATTGTGATAAGTTGTTAATTATTAAATGGGTTATAAGAGCATCTCCAATGTAAAACACCATTTTTACCTCTAAAATGGAGTAAAAGTGAAAATGGAGTAAAATTGCTCCAATCCTACTCCATTTCCCACTCTATAATGGAGTGTTGAACAAAAAAAAAATAGATTACTCCATTTATGGAGTAAACTTCATTATGGAGTGAGATATGGGATTGGGTTGGAGCATTCTTTACTCCATAATCACCTTTACTCCATTTTAGAGAAAAAAATGGAATAGGGATGGAGATGCCCTAATGCATGTAGAAAATTTGTTCAACAGACGGAATCTTTAGGGTATTTAAAAATGCTAATGAATAATGATGTGAATATTTTGAACATCCCGCTCTTTTTGAAAATTGTAGCATCTTTAAATTGATTCGTATAGTATATATAGTATCCATACCGATACATGATTTTATATAAAAAAATTAACTCATTTTAATGTTTGTTTAGTTTTTTTCCCCCAAAATTTAGCACACAAATGTCTGTTTAGATTATTTCCAGTTGATAAGTACAAGAATGGCCAACGTAAAATTCTATTTTCTTTTCTAAAATGGAGTAAAGAAAAATAGAATAAAATTGTTACAATCCAACTATATATTCCACTCTATAATGAAGTAATGAACAAACAAAATATAGATTATTTCATTTATGTAGTAAACTCTAATATAAAATAAACTTCATTATAGAATGAGATATGAAGTTGAATTGTAATATTTTTTATTTCGTATTCTATTTTACTCCATTTTAAAATAAAAAATTAAGCAGGGTTGGAAATGTCTTTATGAATTCTTTTTAAAGCGTGTAATCTTCAATTTGACAATGTTATATGCTTCTATTTTGCTAAGGATTTGTCAAAAATGCACTAATCCCAGTATAAACATTATACTTGCATTATTTAGAAGTCAAACATTGCGGTAACACACAGGAATATGACTTGAAACCAAAGTTCAAAGATATTTCTATAATAGAATCATTGTTTTTAATTGTATCTTGTTTAGCAACTGCACCAACAATATAAAGTATAAGTCCATTAGAATGTGTGGAATGAATAATGGTCTGTCCAAAGTTTTACTAGAATACCATCACACTACAATGTTTGCATATTTTGAATAGCAGAAGAAAAAGATTAGTAGACATCAATCACTCTCGTAGCCCTGATCCTGAGCCTCATAATGACCATTAACAAAGATATTATTACTGATCTTATTACAAAATAATTTAGAGAAGCTTTTCTTAAGCTAATTTACGGAAATGCCACTTCAAATTTGTGAACGTGCGTTTTGAGACATCAGGGTAGGTTGCGCTGCTTTTCTTTTTTTCTTTCAACGAAACGATTATATTAATCTAACGTTCAAAAAGGTTTAAAGAGTACAAATGGAGATAAATTCAACGACAACCTGAATTACGAAAACTACAATAACAAAAAAAGAGATGACCAAAAAAAAAAACAATAACAAAAAAAGAGATATATGTGTTTAATGAGTGAAATGCCCCGAAGAAACGCTTCACTTGAGACTTATAAACTATTGTTCGATTATAGATTTGGATATGACAATAAAAAATTCTTTCTAAAAGAAAAAAAGAAATACAAACTAAAACCTAAATATGTTCATGTAGACAATAGCTATTTATAATGCTAAAAATGAGACAAGACGATAGCTCTTTGTCTAATCACTTTCTTCTTTTCTATTTACATTGTTCTTCAAATGCTATATAACTAGATTAAGTGTATGTTTAATGACATGTAGCACTAGAATGTTTGTGTAATTCATATGATAAACTTTGCTAAGAGTATTAGATTCAGATTTAAGATCTTCAACTTCCTCCGTATAAAGGTTGGATCATCAGTCAAATAATAGATGTTTTGATTTGTGTCTACTCTAATAATTTCCAATCCATCCAGAACTCTATCCTACCCCAGCACTTACACCTCTAGTTGATGATAGCCAATGGACCACAATAAAAGTTGTCTTCGAAATTATATAGTATACTTTATTAGGAAAAGCATACAAAATTATTCTGCAAGGTATCATCCATCCAATGAAGAAAGCAACAACACTAATTAACCGAAAACGACGTGGCCCACTAAAGTCTATAGTGCTTAATGTTGATGAATATGATACTAGTATGTGTACTATATGGTATCTGAGTCACATTTCGTATAAGCCACACTTATGCTAAAGTTATGTATTAAGTGGGATAAGAAATCAAATAACAATTCCGACTGCCAATTGGTAAATCCTAGCTAGGTAAGCACCTGAATGCATTTATGAATGCCTTGGTTTTTGAGTGGCAACACACAACAGATCATATAACCAATCTTGTTATGAGTAGAAACATATGGGTGTTCATAGCATCAGGTTTAATCAAAATGGTATTATGATTGCTTTTGCAGACAAAAGTAGTTGCTCTTCTTCGTCAACGATAGCCAAAATGAACATAGAAAAAACCAAAAAAATGTCACCAAGGGAGATATAGCTCAAGAAGAAGAAACAGCTACATTTGTGGAACGTTCACTGGGATTCTTCATAATCTTATTTTGAAGGTAGAGAAAGATGTTCGGTTTAGTGATGAGCCTTGGCTTCCGCCTTGGCTTCAGCCTTAATCTGTGAGTTCTTCTTTATCTACATATGGTAAAAGTATTTGTTAATAAATCACTCAGTAGGCAAATCACATTATAGAAAGATAAACGAGTTGTTCAAAAAAAAAGAAAGAAAGATAAACGCATTTGTCAATACAGCTATGAACAAATAGTTGCATTGCAAGATAAAACAAAGTTTAATCAATATGAAAATCCGAGTGTTTATAGAGTAGAATATGATCATTCAATGGAATAGGAGATGCAGCTTAAACATTGGACTTAGATACTTGTAAAATAGACTATCTAATTAGATAAAGCATAATAGAGTCAAGCTACAATATATCTATATCATATATGATTCGATCATGTTCCCATCAATTAAAAAGACACAATCTTCCAATGGACTATGATCGAAACCACCTTTAGACATCAACAACAACAGATCATGTGTCCCAGATTCTCTCATTTCACGGAAAATGATTCGAGGGAGAGAGAGAGAGAGAAGTACCTTCAAAGCCTTGAGCTTGACGTTGCCGTAGATGAGACCCAGCCCGAAAGCCGAAGCACGAGCCACCTGATCAATTCAGAAAGACGATGACAGACTCAAAAACACCAAACTCTACAAGTCGAAGACGAGTCAAGGATACAGATCGAGAAATCGGAGAGTGAGAGAGAGATTGTTACCAGGGCAAGAGTGCTGCGACCGGAGTAAAGTCCTGGAGGCGGCGTCATTGATCAGATTATTAAGCAGTTCGTCGGCAGAGAAAAACCCTGACCCCGAATTCGATCGTATCTTCCGACAATCTCAGATTCGCGAGGAGTGGTATTGAGACAGAACAGTGTTTCCCTTTGTCTTTGTCTCTGTCTTCTCACAAAGGTCACACTGGGCCTTTCTATGGGCCTTAATTAATGGAAACTTGATCCGCGCGCACCCGCGCCGATATTCCTTTTTGGCCAAAAAAATATTTATCTTATATAAATGGTAATATACATTTTTAAAATTTATATATATTAAATAATTATTTAATATATTTCTAAACACAATTATTTTATAATTTATAATGAATAATTTTTTTTTTTTGATCCGTCAACTGTTACAACCATATTTTTAAAATATAACCCGTGTGTTTGTGTAAATGTATTTTTTACGGATCAAAAGTTTAATGTAAAATAAAATAGTTATCTATTTTTGTATTTGATTTATACGATTAAATAATTCAATATATTATTTACAATTTTGTGGTTTATATTATGTATTTTTATAACACTTGTATGTTTTTTAGACATAGTTAATATACCAAAATAAAAAATAACCACCCCGTAATATTAAAATCTTGTTACATTTTTGACATTGATTAAGTATAATTTATTGTTTAGTTAGATTATAGGAAATATCTTTTAAATAAGTAAACATAATTTGTTATACTTTATTTTAAGAAAATGCATTAATTAAAGTATTAAACTATAAAAGACAAGAATATTAGAAGGTACATAAATTTATTACTACAGTGGCATATGAAATTAAAAAATTTAAGAGCTAATTTATATTTGTACTTCTATTTTAATAATATAGATACCTTAAGGCTATGCTTAGAGCCTTATTAGCCTATTTTCATTTTTATTCCAAAAAAAAAAACTTAACTTAATAAAACAAATCTACAAATTAAGTTCGGAAACCAATGCTTGTGTATTCCATAAGTGATGAATGTAACCATTTTCATATTTACTATGTAATTTATATTTTAATTCAATCTAGTCATAAGTGATGAGTGTAACCATTTTCATATTACTGTGTTATTTATATTTCTATTTATTACAAAGAAAGTGACATGAAACTACCATACGTTTAATTGTGTTTCTTTTACTCGACATGTCAACGTGTTGTTTTTATTACACCCCTTTCATTCACATCTCTTTGCATAAAAATAAAATAACTAAAATGAAGAGTGCTTATGAGCATAATAGTTGTAGCCCTTTAAGAATAAAGTAATTTATTTTATGTCAAAATATCAAAATGTATTAAAATATCAATTTTTCTTCTAAATTGTTTGCATATATTGTTGTTCAAAAAGAAAGAAAGCATTTTGCATATATATTGTAAATGGATTTACTATCATTCAATTATGCAAAAACCAAAGGAATATTATATATATTGCCAAATGGTCATTTTCATGAAGTTCTCCATCACAATACCATGATATATTTATATAAATAAAGTAAAGAAAATTAAAAAAAAAAAAGTATTGGAAGCTATCGACATAACAATCTGAGAATTTTTTTAAATATTTGGCGGAATCACTGTGGACATCAGAACATCGTCGGAGAGTCGGACGGTGATGAATCAACCAAGCTGAGAATGCTATTCCAGTAGTTCTTGTTATCCTCATAGTAGCTATACTCACTCTCGTTTACCTCGACCGCGCCGGCGACGGATTCTGCGATCGCCTCGTCGTTTTTACCGGTGGAGAGACTCCGGTCAACTGAATCACGGAGCAGGAGGCTCGTGAATCCTTCTTCGATTCCTTCTTTTGGACAGTTGATTTGCTTGATCCAGTCGTGGTCGGAATCTTTGATGGAGGAGGTGGAAGAAGAGACGGCGACTCTGCTGTTTCTGTTTTCCATGGGGATTCCTAAATGCATGATCATCAGAGGGAGATTCTCGGAGAATGTCACCGTCGACGTCGGAGACTCAAGCTGTTGATCTCCGTTTCCTGTCAATAATTATACGTTATGAATGAAGTATTTTAGTTTTCAAGATCACAACAATATCTCTTCTTACCTTGGTTTGGTTTTGTCCAATTTGTTGATGATGACTTGTGAGCCAAGCAATAATCAGGAGCTGCTGGTTTGTTGTTTCGGTGATGCTGTACATGGAGAAGCTTTGATTCTCTAGCTATCCTTGCTTCAGCTTCGAGCCGAGCACTCTCCCACTGAGCCATGTGGCTAAGCGTGGCTAAGTTCTTGGATTGACCTGTGGAAGACAAGAGCGTCTCGTTTTTGTGCTTGTGTGTCACTGGATCTATCCCCATTTTGACCAGACGTTTCTTCAAGTGTGTGTTCCAGTAGTTCTTTATCTCGTTGTCTGTCCTTTTCGGTAAATGAGTTGCAATCGCTGACCATCTATGAGAAAATCAAGATGATCATATCAGAGATCAAGAAATGACAATAAAAAAATCAACTCTTTGGTGATTGAGTCTGTCACCTGTTTCCGAGGAGAGCGTGGAGTTGAATGATGGTTTGTTCTTCTTGTACAGTGAATTTGCCTCTCTTGATGTCAGGTCTTAGGTAATTAGTCCATCTCAGTCTGCAACTCTTTCCACATCTTTGGAGACCTATATGGAATCAAAAGAAGGTTTGAATAGAGAAAGATGATGATTAAGAAGAAGAAATAAATGTGTGGCTTGTGGAAGAGGAAAGAATACCGGCTTTCTCAGGCAAAGAGCGCCAGCTTCCATGGCCATGTTCTTCAATGTAAGCCAAGAGTTTCTGATCCTCTTCTGGTGTCCATGGCCCTTTCTTTAAACCATCCTTATCACAGCACGGCGATCTTCCCATTATTTGCCACAAACTAGGCTGCTAAGCTACTGAATTAAAAATATCTTCAAAATGATCCACTCTGTGTAATGTTATGTATGTAGATAGTACTAGTCATTACATGAACATGATGATCCACAAAATCTGCTCTCTTGGCTTGGCTCTGATTTATAAGAGGGAGAGACACAACAGAAGATGTCTTTGTTTAGGTTCTGTAAGCTCCCCCTTTCTTGGTCTTTGACATGGATTGGCATTTAATTAGATGGGGCCTAGTTAAATTATTACCTTTGTGGTTCAAACACCTTGATTTCCTTTTAAAGACTCAATAGAGTACTCAAATGATTCTTACACCAAGGTAAAACCAGGGCCGGCCCTGGGCCAAGCCCAATGAAACATTCGCCTTGGGCCCCCAAAAATTTTGAATTTTTTTATATGTAAATAGGCCCCCAATTTGTAAAAAAAAAATTTTTAGGCCCCCAAATTTTTGAAACCTTTACTAAATGGTCTTGGGCCTCCAAACTCTCAGGGCCGGCCCTGGGTAAAACTGTTAATTTCAGAACCAGGAGTAAGTTTTCAGGTCAACATCTATCCATCCATTGCCCTCACTTTGATGACCCTCTAGCTTTTAGATAATGTAATAGATAAAGAGTGTAAAACATACACTTGTATGCTCTAGGTTTCTTATTACAGGTATCCTAAAATGAGCTATGGTTTCTTGAAAGCTACAAAGATACTATAGTGCTCTCTCTCTTAGCTAGCCTATAACTGGTTACCGTAATAAGTTCCACTTCTTTATCAAAAACGTGTTTATTGATTTTTTTGTTGCTTTCACATTTTAGTTAGCTTTTAGCCTTTTACTAGAAACTGCACAGTAGTAAATGCTGTTAAATGGCGGTGAAGAAAGAGGAAGCTGGCACTATAATTGGAAAAGCAAATCAGGCAGAAAGGATTGATGATGGTAGTAAATAGATTTGAAACTTTTACAGTGTCTTAGGTATACAGGCACTTTAACTATTCAAGTGATTGCTAAACTTATATATGAACAGAGGAAGCACTTTAGTGGAGGGGAGCAAGAAGAAAGGAGATGAAAAACCTTTCCTTATGTGATTCCTTCACCATTTCATGAAAGTTCTACTAGCTGATACACTGTTCTTGTTGTCAAGTCATCATAAGATCTTTTCTTTTCACAAAGATAAACAAAAATAGACAGTGAATGATCAAAAGCACCCAGAAACTTAACCACAAAATAGCTATTGGTGATGTAAAAACCAGTATTTAGTATGCAGTTTACCATTCAAAAGCTACAAATTGATCATACATGATTTCTGAAACTACATTTTCTAGCTGGAAACTGATTAACTTATCTCACAATCTAGTTTTTTTTTTTTTTTTTTATTGAACACCATCTCACAATCTAGCTAGAACCGATTAACTTAGATTGAACTAAAAACCGTATGTCTCAACGGGTCCTCATGCAATTTTTTTTATACTAAAAAGTTTGTTTATCATACATGGTTTAGATAGTTTATAGGTGATCAAACGTTGTTGACAGAGGTAACTTTTTTGCTGCCAAGAAAGGTAGACGATTAATGGCAGTGACGGTGACATTAAAGAGATTTTACTAGACCGAACAAAGAAAGAGTGTATCATAGTGTGCTCCATGGCATCAAAGAAAGGATTTATTGAGGTGGGCTCCAAGCTTGTAGGGAGAGAAGAAAGTATCTTCATCGACTTTAAAGATATAACTCATAGGCCCAAGAATTCTACCAATAAAAACAAAAAGAAAAGCAACCGTATTTTTTCTTAGAAAAATTCACATTGGATGGAAAAGATGCAAAGGACAATGGGGACAACTCTTTTAAATGTCTTGCTGATTCATATTGACAGCTTCTACTCATTGTGGTCAGTGCCGTGCGAAAGTCTACATGGACTCGAGGCAAATATAAAAAATGGAGCCCTTTACAATTTGTTTTTTTTGATAAAAATGTAATATATATATTTATAATAAAAACTAAAACGATAATCTGGAAAATAAAACATAATCTTTCTTCTCTCTTTTTCTATAAACTGTTTCACCAAATTTTCATAATTTAGACTCTTAATTAGTTCTTTTAATATAAATATGATTGCTAAACATTCAATTATTTTGTGACATAATTAATCGTTCATTAACTTTAATTTAGCAGGGGTTATTGAATATAACTTACAGTAAAAGCATCGAAAAGCAACTTGGGAAAGTTGAACTTTGGATGATGGTAATAGTTAGCTAGTAATAGTGTTAACTAAAACCACTATGCTACACAAGACTTTTGGGAATCGGGGGCCCTAAAATTTCTATATATTTTGGAGGCCTAAGGCAAAAGCCTTTTTAATTACACATGAAGCACGCCTTTGATTATGGTCCAAACAGTTCAAACTAAGCTCCATAGATGATGATAATGATATGCCACTTGCCAAAATCACATCTATCCACGTAGCTCAACCTCCCATGCAAAAATTGAGAGAGGTAAGAACCACCAATGAGCCAAGAAGAGGGGCCAGACTTAATACAGTGTTAAAAGACTAGTTATTAATGCAAATTAAACCAGAGTATTAATGGATGTGTACGTACCTTCACAACCCGTAGAGACTATTGAGACCCTCTCGACCAAGGCTAATGATATGAGATCTAACTGATAGTTCGTTCATGTAGGGCCAAGAAACAGCTCAAAGCTGTGAGCTTTGATGTCCCTATATTGTCTGTGACCATGCACATTAATTAATTGTGTTTTGCTTTTCCAGGTTTAATTTAGAATTTATCTAAAGGGGCAACAACAGAATGAATTGATCACAATCTCTCACTTAGCCACACTGAGAAGAAGGTAACGATTAATGAACAACTCGATCGACGTACTCCTGCATCAGGGGCATTACGTTCTAGTACAAAGGTAGAAAGAACATAGAAAAACAAGATCGTGAGGCTGTGATCACAAGTCACACACATAAAACCGCATCAACTTCAAAACTTTCAGTGGAATAAAATAACGATTATGTAAAAGTAAAGCTCTTAATCCCATTGACGAAGAATTTTGTCAAGGGTAATTAAGCAGACTCAAAAATAAAAGTAAGTCATATTTTGGTATGTTTTAGGAGTTTAATTGAAGTAACTGTAACGCATCATTGTCTAACCCAAACCTTTGATCACTCTATTATTCAGCTAAAAGCCAACAAAAGAAGATTATTGGGCCCTTAACAGGCTTATAAACAGAGTAGACAAAGCTATAAGCTACACGGGCTTAATAACCTATTTGTGTAGAAGAAAGTTGTAGCATGATTCGTAAATTACTGAAGTTTTGGGGGACCAACTTGAAAAATAGCCTGAGATTTGAGGTTCCGTATAGATTCCGATCACAACTAAAAGCTCAGAGAAGAGGGAATCGTTTTAACCGAAGAAGAGATGTCGAGCTCACAGTTTCGGTATACGCAGACGCCGTCGAAGGTGGTGCACCTGCGGAATCTGCCGTGGGAATGCGTGGAAGAGGAGCTCATCGAACTATGCAAACGATTCGGCAAGATCGTCAATACCAAGACCAATGTCGGCGCCAATCGCAACCAAGCCTTCGTCGAATTTGTAAACATCTTCTTCTCCTTCTTCAATCAGATTGTTTAGGTTTTTTGAATTTGTGAAATCGGATGGTTGAGCTGAGCTGTTCCTTTACAGGCTGAGTTGAATCAGGCTATATCGATGGTTTCGTATTATGCTTCATCTTCGGAGCCTGCGCAGATTCGCGGGAAAACTGTTTATATACAGTACTCTAATCGCCATGAGATTGTGAACAATCAGAGTCCTGGAGATGTCCCTGGGAATGTACTCTTGGTTACCTTTGAAGGAGTTGAATCTCACCATGTCAGCATCGATGTTATCCATCTGGTAACTGCTCTTACCTTCATTCTTGCTTGCCCTTCACTGATTTTTGTTTTGTTAGTGGCTACTTTTCTCAGTAGGAATTGGTTTATTTTTGATACCAACTTTAGATTGATGCTTATAAGAGGCCTTGTGTTGTGCTTCCAGCAAATGAAAATATAATTAAAGGATTTCAACTTTTTGTATTAAGCAAATTTCTTTTAGTAATTTTTTCCACTTGAGACATTCTATTCCAGTTACGGAATATCAACATTAATGAAAAATTGCTCCAATCACAGATGTTCATGCCTCTTTATTAAAATCTTTCTGGAGAGACTTTGGAAATTAGTATCGTGTTCGTCATTCTCATGGACAGGTGTCACTCTGTACTTACCTGGCCTTCCTCTTCTTTTTTTTTTTTTTTTTTTTTTTTTTCTCCCAGCCCGGGAACATTTGGGTTTTTTTTTTTGTTTCTCTCTT
>NC_027752.1:46813675-46845663 GCF_000695525.1 Brassica oleracea var. oleracea | reverse complement strand
CTTCCTTTTTTTTTTTTTTTTTTTTTTTTTTTTCAGTCTCTCCCAGTCCGGGAACATTTGAGTTTTTTTTTTTGGTTCCCTCTTGTTCGCTCCACTGTCTTATGGTCATGACTCATATCCAAACTTTTGTTTCAGGTGTTTTCTGCTTTTGGATTCGTTCACAAAATCGCCACTTTTGAGAAAGCTGCGGGTTTCCAGGTTAGTTATCGAGTTTTGTTTCCAAGGTCTTCTTCCCTTATGGAGAAAATGAATCTCATTATCTGCTGTCATAACCTGCCAGGCACTAGTTCAATTCACTGATGTGGAGACTGCTTCAGCGGCAAGGAGTGCGCTAGATGGCAGAAGTATACCCAAGTATGCTCCTTTTCTTTATGCATGCTTTCCACCCCCGCTATAAGATATAGCTCTGCTGATCACGTTGATCATATTCTTTTTTTTGTAAAATCCAGATATCTACTTCCAGACCACGTTGCCTCTTGCAATTTGCGAATGTCTTATTCAGCTCATACTGATCTAAACATCAAGTTTCAGTCCCATCGTAGCAGGTAGGAGTTTTAAGTCCTTACTAATGTGCCTCTGAATTATACTGCCATTAATGTTGGAAACGTTATTATAAAATAGTTGGTTCATGTGTTTGAATCTTTTACGTACTACTCAGGGATTACACAAATCCATACCTTCCAGTGAATCATACCGCAATGGACGGGTCTATGCAGGTAAAATATTCCTTCCAAGGCCCTTGCCACCTTTTTATCTAATCTTTCTCCACCACCTTTGACCTTTCTTACATTGACTGTGTTATGTTATATTACTGATCGTCTTTGATATCGTTGCATTCAGCCTGCTTTGGGTGCTGATGGAAAGAAGGTAGAAACTCAGAGCAATGTCCTACTTGCTTTGATTGAGAATATGCAGTATGCTGTCACCGTGGATGTTCTTCACACGGTGAGGGACAACGATACTATGCACGAATCTGTTTCTCTGCTTGCTTAAATATGTCAAAATTAACTCTTTCCTTTGCTTTTTCCTTTGCTTTGATAGGTGTTTTCAGCGTATGGGACTGTCCAGAAGATTGCTATATTTGAGAAGAATGGTTCAACACAAGCCTTAGTTCAATACTCTGGTACATGACCTTGATGATCTGCTTTTATATTTGATTGTGATCTGATGCAAACCCCTTTTTGAACCTTATACGTCTTTTGGCTATTTTATAAAGTAGCTTATGGGCGTATGCTAAGCAATTGTTTGCTTCATGACTTTCTGTAGATATAGCAACGGCGGCAATAGCGAAAGAAGCATTGGAAGGGCACTGCATATATGACGGTGGCTACTGTAAGCTTCGACTATCATACTCTCGTCATACTGATCTCAATGTAAAGGTACATAAGATTGGTTGCTTTCTTGAGTTGCTTACCCACAAAAAAAAACGTGTAGGGAAAGAGATTAATAACTGATGCCTGCAAGAACCGTATGCCTTTTTTCTCTTCAACAATTCAGTGAAATCTGTAAAATCAACTTCTTTTATCTTTTAACGTACTAATAATCCTATTCCTGTATTTGTGGTGCTTGAATGAAGGCTTTTAGCGACAAAAGCAGAGACTACACACTACCTGATCTGAGCCTACTCGTGGGCCAAAATGTTCCCGGAGTGGCTGAAGCTTCTGCGCCAACAGCTGGTTGGCAGAATGGGCAGGTGCAAACTCAATACGCAGGTTATCACGCAGGGGCTTCACCTTCTTCTGGTCATCCTCCTTACTATGGTTGATCCATATATTTGTTTTCTACATGATTTACTGATGTACTGTCAGTCTAAAGACCGAACTGGGAGTTTCTATGTCTTAGGTTTCACCAGTTTGTTATGTTTCAGTTAAAAGTGGTGATTGTTCTTGTTTTTTTGTTGGTTTAATAGACATTAAGTGGGGGAAACAGTAATAAAATCAAAACGTGCTTCAAGCGCCAGTGTTGCGTGTTTCCAATATTATGCGAGAACTAGATATACAACCGGCTGCTGCTACTGGTCCGACAATGAGCTAAACAAGTATTCCAACTTGAAGGTTCAAAGCAACATTGTTTGGACCACTCGTAGAAATACTCAACATTGTTGATACACACAATAAACTGATATGATCCTGGAGAGAGGAAAATGAAAAATTATCCAATTTGAATGTCGAATTGAAATTGTTAACACTTCAAAACATCAGTGCACTGAAATGCTGAATAAAAAGAAAAACAAAATTGATATGAAGGAATCAAAGACATTATTTGTTTGATAAAGCTCTGGCTTTCTTCTTCAGTCGCTGAGCCAAGTCGGCAGTCCCTTCTTTCTTCTTCTCCGAACCCTTCTGCTGCATCTTGAGCTTCAACGACTTGACAGTAGCAGACTCTGCAAAACTCCTTTTCTTAGAAGATCCCACCGTGTCCTCTTTAGTCGACGCCTTCTTTGTCTCCACATCTTTCACTTGCTCTTCTTGGCTTCTTGGATCTTCCTTTTGCTTCTGAGTTAATTGCTTAACATAAGTCGCACTCCTGCCAAGAAGAATCAAACAAACCACAAAAGCTTCATGAAAAAAAACTACTTCACAATTCTCAAATACATCAAAACCTCAAACTATGCATCAACGTACCTTTTAAACTGTGGATTCGTAGGGTCTAGAGCATAGTTAGGATCCGTGATTGCAGCTGAGAATCTTGAATCGTCAGGATCAGCTGAAGGTATCTTCTCTTCTGCCATCTCTTTACTTCTCTTTTTACTTTTCCTTTTAATATTATATCCTTTTAGACCTTTGCCGTCTCCTCCATTCTCATCAGCCAGTATCAACTCGAGCTCCACTCTGCTTCTTTCGTCCGCTGCTAATTTCTCCTCTAAACCCTTCTTATTCTTATTCTTCATCATCATCTTCTTCTTCTTCTTATGATCATCAACGGTATAGTCGTCTTCATCATCTGAAGAATCATCATCATCATCATCTGGGGAATCATCATCATCATCCTTCTTTTGCATCCTCCTAGCTTTCTTCTTCTCCTGCATCTTCCTTAGTTGTGCCTCCCAGACCGTTTCTGGCTTCTCTTCTTTCTTTTCACGAAATTTGTTACTCAGATTTTCTAGCCCCGTATTGAATTCTACTACCATATCCTGATCATTCTCCTCGTCCTCGTCTTTATCAGAATCAACATCTCCGGATTCCATTAAAGCTAGGTACTTTTCTTTTCTTTTTTCCTCATCATCATCACCACCATCATCATCATCATCAGATTCACTATCATCAGAAGCTAAAAACTCCTTCAGCTCAAGTTCTGCCAACTATGATTTGTGAAAATTTATCAGAACACAAACGGCTGCAGCTATATATAGGAGATCTTCTAAAAAGCCTGATTTTAGAGGAAAAAATAAGAAAAAAGCATAGAGACCTGATCAGGGTTGAATCTCTGGTTTAAGGTCCTAACACGGTGCGGCTCATCTTCATCCCAAGCAAAATTAACCCTACTCATCTGCAGTGCTCGGCTTTGAAAATCTAAACCTTGATAAGTAGCAGGTGCCTGTAATTTTTATTTAAAAAAAAAAACTTTCAGATCACAATGAAACCAACAAGATCATCACACAATTAATAGAAAAGTAGAGAAGCAATGCACCTCGGTGGCAATGTCACGAGGTGGATGTTTGAATTCCATGGAGTCAGGAATGAATCTTAAGTCGAGCTTGTTAGAGGATCTCTCAAACTCGATTCCATCACATGATTTGTACAAGTGATCAGCAGTGGCACTGGAATCACATTCCGCAACAGCAAAATAGTACCTGTTACAGAGTAATAGCGACTGTAAGTCTTTAAATAAATAAAAAGATCTCCTTATTAGCCTTAAGAGGTGGGGTTTCAACTTTACCTCAATCTGCTTTTTTCGTAATCACGTATACTCTCATTGATGAGGTCCTTATCCTCATCTCCATCATCATCTTCATCGCTGTTATCTACATTGTCTCCACCGATTGCCGGGCCATGGATTTCCTCCTCTTTCATTCGCTCAAGCCCAAACTCTGATGGATAGACAGCAACTGACAAAAGACGCCCATCTTTCGGGAGAAACGAATTGAAAACAACGTACAAGTCTTTGGCCTAAGTAACAAATAAGATAGCATACATAAGAACAAATACTACTGGACAAGCTCTGCCTAATGAGCAAAAAGCTAAAACCTTTGAGTATACATTCACAAAAAGAGAGAGAGGGGGCTAACATTGAGAAACAATAGAATGAGAAGAGCTTACAGTGACATGTTTCCAGTCCATGTTGACAATAGCGAGTCTGTGAGTTTCTTTCTCGATACTCGCTATCTCCTCTTCCTACAAACCAAAACTTGAATGATAGTTCCTATTAGGAATCAAAAAAACTGAAAGCAAATGTACTTACGGCAACTTCGGGTTCATCGTCATCATACATATCTTCATCGTCCACGTCAGAATCCACCTCTTCTTCCGAAACATCATCATTGTCTTGCTCATCTTCAGACTCTGAAGCCAATTCTAAAGGAAGAATCTTCTCCTCGCTCTTAAGCTCTTCAGCAGACTTCTCTTCATTAGATTGTTCCTCAGGTTCCAAAGCCATCAACTTTTCTTCACCCTCGCTCCCATCATCCCCAGATTCACCCTCTTCTTCGCTATCCTCCTTGCGCTTCTGCTTCTGCTTCTTCTTCTTCTTCTTATCGTCTTCTTCGATACGGTAATACTCTTTGAGAGAATCCTTGGCACTTCCTCGTCTTCTACGCTTCCCACGCTTATCAACCGGAGCAGAAGCTTTATCGGTGAGGACACCTTTGAAACGAGAGTCAATGGTGACTTTGGATTCACGCCTGGGAAGCCTACGGAATCTGGGGTCAGTGTGAGCCTTCGAAAACCTCGAATCCGTAATCATCTCGTCTCCCTTCTTACGCTTGGAACCCATTTTTGTTGGTAGACGATTGAATCAAATCAAAAGAATAGGGTTTTAGAGGAGGAGGCTGCGCTCTTTTTAGGGTTCTTACACAACTCTCTGTCACTGTCTCTATACCTAAGGGTTTTTAAAATAAATTAAGAGCAATGACGGCATAAATGACAATACGACGTCATTTTAATAAAAAAAAAGAAAAAAAAAAGAGTTATCTAAACGCGTGTCACTTGCTCTCTAATATACGATTCCATTTTCAATTCCATTCAGATTCATCATCATCAGAAGTTCAAATGATGACGACGACGATTGAGATTCCTGCTTGATTGAGGACACAACCAACCTTCTCTTCTCTGGTGACACGCTTTTCGATTCAGCTTCTCTTTTTTTTTTTTTTTTTTTGTATCGGATCCAATTCAATCAGGTATATCCCCATTTCTCTCGATCAGATTCAAACAGAGCTCTCTGTCTGAAATTCGATAACTTTCGTTTCAGGACTAATAGCTTTGATCGGCGATCGATCGATAATCGATTCTGATTTAAAATCCTTTCCTCCTCTAGTTCGATTTGGATTTTATTTTTGTTTCTAGTGACGAAAGATCAAAGCTTTGTTGCCTTCGATGGTATATTTGCATAGCTCAATCTCGGTCTGCAACCCCGTCGACCAAGCTATGCCCGCCCCATCTCACTCTTCAAGAGCCACCACCCGTTCTTCACCATCACCCCCCACCGTCTGCCAAGGCTCCCACTCCGCCGCCATCGACGTCCTCATCCTAATCGCCGTCATCACATCCTGCGCCTTCCTCTTCTTCCCTTACGCCAAGCTCATCGCCCTCGCCTCCATCTCCATCTTCTCCCACATCTCCCTTCTGGTCAAGCACGAGATTCTGCACAACCCTATAGTCTACGGTTCGCTTGCTCTCAGCGTCTTCTGCGCCGCCGTCTCCGCTTGGCTCGTCCTACTCCTGTGCACGATGCACAGGTGCGGGAAGCCCAATTGTAAAGGGCTTAGGAAGGCTGTTGAGTTTGATATTCAGATTGAGACTGAGGATTGCATCAAAAGCAGCTCTAATAGTAATGGGAAGAAGGGGAGGGTTGAGCTGCCTCGTGTCCATCACCGTGAGTTGGAAGCTGAGCTGAAGAAGATGGCGCCTCCTAATGGGAGGGCTGTGCTGGTTTTTAGAGCCAGGTGTGGTTGTTCTGTTAGGAGATTAGTGGTTTCGGGGCCGAAGAAACAGCAGCGTAAGATCAAGAAGTGAAAAAGAGAGAGAGAGAGAGAGAAATGAGATGTTGGGGGATGGTTATACTTTTCTTTTGTTTCTCACAAAAACGAACTTATATATAATGTTAATCTATGTGTTTGAAAAATAAGGTGCAATGGGGATAAGCATTGTAAGCATAATGTGGGAAACTGGTTATAGTGAATCAACATTTTGCTTTTAATCTCTGCTTTGTGCTAAGTTTTCGCGTTTGGGATCGACATCTTTATGGGAATTAGTCACTGATGTTGTTGTTGGTATGATTTGTTTGTGTTTTCAATCATGAAGGTTGGAACTTTTTGCAGGTTAGCAAAAGAGCTCTTACTAAACATTGAAGAGCATCATGTGTGTTTCTGCGTCTGTTACTTTTCTATGCTATTTTTATGTTGTGTGGAGTTTGAGAAGTGATAAGCTTCGAACTTGGAGATATCCTTTAAACTGTTGAATTCATGTGTTTAGATTTCTTGATTTGTTTGAGAAATCTGCAGAGTTGCACCTTGGCCAACTTCATGGTCTATGTAGTTTTGAAAAAAAATAGACTTCTGTGGATGTCTTTGGCTTCATCTTCTAATGGTGTCAACACAAGCTCAACAACATTGATTTCAATGGTGGCAAAATCTTGAACTTCCTTACCTGCTTTGTTCCCATCTTTTTGAATTTATACAGCACTCTTTTATTGCAATTTGCACCGCTTTGCCAAGTCTATCACTTTAGCATCACCTTAGAGAGAGCATAAGAGATACAATAGCTTTGATCTTTTACCACAAGGAGTTTACAAAACATGATTATTTGCCAATGTATCTTTTTCACTAAATCTACAAAACTATGCTTCATAACAATTCCAAAGACAGATTCCTTTACAAACAGTCAAAGAAAAGGAACTTTTTTATTAACTCTCACCATTGATACTTAGCAGCAACAAGAACTTCTTCATACTTCTCTGCAGCATTATCCCAACTCAAATCTTGTGTCATCCCTCTTCTCTGAAGCCCTTCCCAACTCTCCTTATACTCTCTATACGTCAACAAACAGTTTCCCAAAGCATGAATCAGCTTACCTGCCTCCGCGCTATCAAATGTCCATCCAAGACCAGTTTCACTATACGGGTCAAACTGTTGAACCGTATCCCTCAGCCCTCCAACCGCATGGACCACCGGAACGGTTCCATACTTCATCGCGTAAAGCTGGTTTAGACCGCACGGCTCGAATCTTGAAGGCATAAGCAGAACGTCTGCACCAGCTGTTATCCTGTGAGCTGTTTTAACCGAGAAACCAACCCATCCACGTGCTTTGTCCCTGTACTGATGCTCCATTCGTCTGAGGACTTCTTCAAGATCCGGTCTCCCTGTGCCTAACATAACCACCTGAACATCCTGGCTCATCATCCATGGAACCGCCTCAGCTATCAGATCAACACCTTTCTGATGATCCAATCTTCCGATAAAACCGATCAGGGGAACGTCAGGACGAACAGGTAAGCCGAGCTCTTTCTGTAATGCAGCTTTGCATTGGGGTTTCCCAACGTCAAGAGTCTCCAAGGAATAGTTTGTATAACCATCAGACCGCAAGTGAATATCAAACTTCGGGTTCCATTCTTTTGTGTCGATACCGTTCACAATCCCTCTAAATTTCCAGTTGTTTTCATTTATAATGTTATGGAGACCCCAACCTCCTTCTAAGGTCTTAACCTCCCAGGAGTATCCATGGCTAACAGTGAGAACTCTATCCGCAGCTTTGAGACCAGCCGCGAAGATGTTGAAGTGCTCACCTCCCACAGGGTCATACAGCTTGAAGCTATCCAAGTAATGGCCCGGCAAATCCACGTATGAGAAATCATCTACCGGTCCTCGACCCTAATTTACAACCATAGTACGTTTAAGCATAAATCTCTGTTTAAAAGATTGAAGCAAATATTTTTTTTTGAGACATACTACTAACCTGGTGAGCAATGTTATGGATTACAAGAACAGAGCGTGTGTATTTCATTAGTCCGTGATCTCGGTAATAGGCTTTCAGGTAGACAGGTAGCAAAGCAGTGTGCCAATCATTTGCTATAAAAGCCAAATTTCCATCTCCATAACAAACACCTCCACAAGGAACATACCAAGGAACCTGCCAAAAATTTCCAGAACTCCGAACTTGGTTGGTCTAAGAAATACCATTCAAGCTCATGATCTTGGAGCAGAGATTTACCTCAACAGCGGCCTTGCAAAATAAAACCATCCGCTTTAAGATATCCTGGATTCACAAAAACCAAACTTAGTTCATGTACATGTAGCCTTAAACTATTTTTTTCAGGAAAGAAGAGGGAGAATAAAACACTCTTACGAGTCGATTTCCACCGTAAATGTTACTACTCAGATGCCGAAACACAGGGCTATCGATGAAAACAAAATCCACACCATCAATATATGCATGGAAGTACATTACTTCCATGTCCTGCAGTTAAGTGTACTCCATATGAAAATTTCTCTACCTCAAATACTTTTGTTAATGAATTATTAATGAATATTTCAATGTTGATACAATAGGAGCTGTTATACCTGCCCGGCCACCTTATATCTCTTCCGTACCCCAACATCTTTAGCTTCTTCATACTCTGCATACCGAGGAACCACAACCTAACAAGAAAAGTAACGGAAATGATTCACTAACAAGTTTGAGTTGATTTTGATAACCAACCACACAGCTTAAATGACACGGAAACTGGCAGTGGTTGTGATAAAATATTACCATAACCCTATGTCCACGCCGTGCTAAAGCCTTTGGCAAAGCGCCAGCTACATCTCCGAGGCCACCTATAAAAATTGTCTCACTGTCTTCAGTTTGTGTACTCGAAGAGAAGCCTAGTTATGCAAACAAAACAACACAATCTATCAAACAAAATAGCAAGTGGAGTAATTACCTGTTTTGGAAAATGGAGCACACTCTGCAGCTACCAATATCACATTCATGACATTTGCTCCAGCAAGTGGAGGCGGCTTCTCTTCGTCCTTCGACGGTTCATTAGTATCACTACTGGCTTCTTCATGTATTTTTTCCTCTTTTGTTTCCATGTACTCCTCTGTCTTTATACTTGGTGTTGCAGGTGTTTTAGTCAGGTAAGACGGTAATGGGTCTGACCAAAATGCACCAGCGGGAGATTTACTCGTATTTCCAGAAGAAGTTACAGGATCAGAAGTTTTCTTCGAGGAGGTTATAGTGGAAGATGGTTCATAAGGAGGATCTACACTGGAGGCTACCACGCTAGACCAAGGTACACCGGATGGTTTCTCTTTCTCAGGAGATTTTGCAGACGGTGAGCTTTGTTTGCTGCTCTTCACGGGCGTGGTAGCTTCTGGTTCTTTGTTCAGAGATGACTTGACATAGCTAACACTACCGTTGCCGTCTCCATCCATCTTCTCTTTCTTAGCTGCATCAGTAATAGTATTTGCATCTTCTTTGGCAGAAACTTTTCCATCATCCAAGTTAGGAGTGCTCTCTTTTATAGATGAGACCAGCTTCCTCCTTTCAGCAATCTGAAGATTAACAAGAAGGATTAAGAGAAATAATTCAATACTTGTAATCCTAAAACGAATCAAGAACAGCCTCCAAAGCATCATGTTTACAAAGAATATGAAAAAGGATTAGACTTCCACAATAAAGTTCCAACCAAATTCATCAAGCTCAATGCCAATTCCAAGGATCGATCTAACTACCTGGTGAAGAAGGTTTCTTTGCATATCGAGAACCTTCTTGCTCTTGTCGATGGTAGCTTGAAGCGCATCCTCCTGCTCATCATCTCCACTGGGAGATCCAGAAGAATCTGGGGCCGTAGCTTCCACGCACCTCGCAAACTCCCATCGGTGTCCGAGGACGAAGCTCCGGCGACGAAATGAAAGCGACCCAGAAGCGAAATGAGGAGGAGAAACTCGGACAAGACTCGAATTCCTCAGCGTAGAGGAAGTGACGCGACGCTGACTCTTGATTTGACAGAGAAGAGGGAAAGAGCTCTCAGCAACTGATGCCATTCACTCGTTCGACGAATTGCCTCAGTGAGCAGATGAGACGCAAACTCCGACAGGTTTCAACCAAATGAGCCAAAGACCAAAGATTTTGACAGAGAGTGGCGAGAAAGACGAGAGAGCTTTGCGAGTGAGATTACGAGACGGAATCAAAACAAAAACAGAGTCGTGTAGTGGAAAATCTTTGCCCAAATGGGGCCACGAAGAGATAACCATAAACTCTCAAATAATACCATCGCGTGTTTCACGAGCCCAAATTTATATTTTATTTATTTATTATTAGTTTTTTCAAAAGCATTGGATTAGGCAGCTGATCTACGCCACATACTTTTTATTCCTCGAGATTCCCCTGTACCTCAAGCAATCTGAACCGTCCAAAATTTACGGATACCAAGAGTCGAGCGATTTTTCATTTTATTTTTCAAATAATAAATACTAAAATCATCTAATAATTTTTTTTTTAACAACTGGTTGACAGATGTGGACGACGGGAATATGCATGGGATATATATATATATATATATATATATATATTTTTTTGGGTAAAATGTTAAATTATTATACCAAGTTTTAAGTTTTTTACATAAGCACAAAGACACAAGTAGCGGAATGCATGCACAGAGAATCACAACTCGGGAACACAAGCTCATCAAACATCGCTTCACCGGCAGCACGAGGCGGAGTCCGCAACCGGCGATGCCGTCGTTCGGATAGAAAAGCGGGAGATTGCTGCCTCCAACAAGCCAAACCAGAACCGTATTCATCCCTTTAACCCGAGGCCCATATAGAGCAAATGGACAGGAAGGGTACATCCCCTCCGGAAAGAGGACCGTCGTACTAATAAGGATACCGAACGCTAAACTGACACCATACCACACACAAAGGAGCAGCACTACTTCCACACTGAAGGCAACCTACCGTAAAGATGAGAGGAGAAAGAATCGGCAGCGAGGAGCGCCACCGTCGAACCTACAATCGCCTTCGAGAGGAAGCGCAAGACCCCACGCGCCAAGATGGACGCATAAGGCAGGATGACAAACCACCACGCGCCGCCACAGGAAGACCAACGCAAGGGCAAGACGACGACCAACCCTTGGTATCACTCCACGCACAGCTCCTGAAGACTACCATGAGACTCGAAAGAGAGTAGAGGAACCTTAGATCTGAAAAACCAAAAGCTCCAACCTGCAGATGGAAACCGCCTCCGCAAGCCACAACCACGCTACAACAGAGGAGAATCACACCAGCGGTTATCCAACTTCTCACGCGCTGCCAAACCCTGAAGAAGCTCAACCAGAGACAACAAAATTTTCAGACAGAGATCCGATAGCAGAACGGTAAACGTACACAGGGAGGCGAAGCTGTCCTCAAGCCTCACTGAAACCACCATGTACGCGCCAGATCACCGCCGGATCTGAACCTGAGGTGATATCTGATATATATGAATATGATTCCTTTTTTTTTCAGAACAATCTATTATATTATTAAATCATTTCTTATACTTTAAAGGAAAAATAGAAAATACATTGGCTTATCTTATTCCCAAGAAACACAAATCACACTTAATTAACGGTTTAAGAAAAGAAGCAAACCATAAGAATTAAACTCGCCGAGATATATTTTAATTTTTAATTATCTCTTAATTAGGAACACGACACATCTTACGGATCTCCCCAGCCCGACCAGTAAGAACTCCGGTCCGACCCATTTTCACCATTGAGACACCAAAGTCATGAAAGAAGGTTGACCCACGTGCCTGCTCCAAGACATGAGCCCTAGTCTTTGAGTTGTCCAATAGAGCAGCATCCGACTGGAAAAGCCCTCTTCTCTTTGCCACTAGCTTGAAGTAGCTCACGTCGAATGTCTTGAAACTTCCTGGATCCATCTCTAGAGCCGTCGTGGTGTCGGTCGGCTTGCATTTCTTCCTGAGGCTAGTGGCGTACTCCGAGTCCAAACTCGGATCGCTGTCTCCTCTTCCGGTGAAGTTGTAAAGACGGTTTGACATTAGAGGGCAATGACCCATCCCAATAGTGTGGCCACCTTTAGATAAACAACAAATAATTATTTTCCATATATCAATCTCATTCTTGAATCTAAGCTCAGACTAATATCATTCACTTGTTCGTACCTGAAAGAATGACTAGATCTTTCTCGTTGAGTCCCTTTGTGCGAAAATCGGTGATAAGTTTGGTGATGTTATCAAAAGGTGATGGCAAGTTGACCTCATTGATATTAGAAACCCTACCATCTCTTCTTCCCGTTTCAACTTCCCACGTTGGTCCTTCAAGCTAAAGTCAACGTATATATATTTATATACAGTGTATTAAAATAACTTTTTTGTGTAAGATTTTAGATTAACATGAAGATTACTTACTGCAACCATTGCGTCCCTAGCGACAAGGGCTAAGATATCAGAGCAAGAAACTATGCCAGGGCACACTTTTTCTAGAGCTGCCTTAGAATCGTCTAAGATGTCGAACCCTCGAAGGCTTAGGTTAGGAACGGCATTCTTCTCGGCTTGATTGTTAGATGAATCTAACAAGACTGATCCATCACATCCCTATATATTGATTATGATCACTCATTAGACGATCGTTCGATTTAGAAAAGTCATGAGTCACTTTAGAAACATACCCGAACGAAGCAGTCGTGGAAGAACATTCTAAGCAAAGGAGCACCAAGGGTAGGCGCTTTCTTCATGGCAGCAAACACGACCTTTTTAACAATACCCTCGGCATGTGGGCATGTTTTTCTGTAGAAGCCTACTTTCAAGCCTTGCGCATTGGCTTCTGCTAGCAACAACACTAAGAAAAAGCAAGCGACAACTAATCGCTTACATGCAGCCATTTTAGATTATATTTAGCTACTAGCTCTTAGCTTTTTGCTCGATTGATGATGGAATGTTGATGAAGATATGAAGTTATTTATACTCAATTTTGTAAGTAGTCTAAACTGAAACTGGAATACTATAAGAGTTTGTGGTTAGAACATTGATATTAATTAACATCAAAATGTAGTTGACTATCAATGGTCTGCGGTGGAATGCTTGTTGTATTGCTGTTGTTCTTATGATTAATCATTGTTTGTAGAAAGAGAAAGGCAAATTGACAAAAGTCGTAGTTTTAGTTGTGTTTATATAGCTAGTATTTGTTATGCATGTTTGCTTATATAATAATACTATGTTTCTATTACGTATGCTTGATGTATACTGTGCCACCAGAAACAAATGGTTGCCTAATTTTTTTTTTTAAATCCCAATAAACACAAATTGGGTTTATATATTGTAAATGTCGTATGTAAGTCATTGTTCGAATGTAGTTAAAATAATGTCTAATAAATTAATATATTACAGAACGAAAATATATAGTAATCAGTAATAATATGCTTACACATTACTGAGAACTTCCAACTTACAAGAGAAAAAGATGAAAATATATCTGTGAACATAAATAGACATAGCAACAAGAACCATATAGAACATGAAGTATTATGCCTTCTAGTAGCTTTTGAAAAAAAAAAGCTTATCTTGGTCAAAAAAAAAAAAAAAAAAAAAAAGCTTATGAAATCAATAGTTTCCCTTCATTTGCACCAATTACGCGGTGTTAAAATGTCTATTCTCAATTCAAAAAAAAAAAAAAAAAAAAAAAAATAAAATAAAATGTCTATTCTATCGGTAATTGTAAATCAACACAAGTTGATTGTTACAGCCAGAACAATGCCAGCTTTGTATTAAGTCTAACTCATAACCTAATAGTAATATGTTAACTAGCGACGAGGAGACGCACGATGTAAACATATACTGTATAATCAATCTATTTAGCCGGGGGAGGTAGTATACTGACTAGGGCTGGGCAAAGAACCCGGATCCGAAGAACCGAACCGAATCCGATCCGAAAAAGTAGTACCAAACCCGAACCTAAATTGATTAAATATCCGAACGGGTTCAAAATTTTGGTATCTAAAGAACCCGAAACCGAACCCGACCCGAACCGAAATATCTTGGGTACCCGAATGTAACCGAAATAGATTTATATATCTAAATATATTACTTATTTTTAGATTTAATATATATTAAAAACATCCAAAATATATAAGATACTTTTAAGTTGTCTAAAATATATGAAAATATACATAAATAGTCAAAAGTAAATATCTAAAATAGCTAAAATATATTCAAAACAACAAAATACTTGAAATATCTATTGATTTTCTATCAAAATATTCAAATCAAACCAATTTATATGTCAATTTTAGGTATTTTGATATATATTATACAAATTTATATGTAATATATTATTTTATTTTATAGATTTTGAGAAATTTAAGGATATAATGAATATTAAATTTTAAAAATAATTTAAATGGGTTATCCGAACTCGAACCGAACCCGTAAAGATCCGAACCGAACTCGAACCGAAATTTAGAAATATCTGAATAGGACTGAAATCTTTAAACCCGAAAACCCGAAACCCTAATAGATCCGAACCAAACCCGAATTGGTATCCGAACGCCCACCCCTAATACTGACATTTGAAAGTCTTTAATTAATTTTTAATCTTACTAAGAATATATATTCTTTGTTAATGAACTTTCTAATTCTTGGACGTTATCGCAAACAATTAAGCATACAAGAATAATATTTGTCAATGAAATGTTAATTCATGGACGTTATCTCGCCACCAATTATTTGATCCCACATGCAAATGCATGCATTATAGGTCCCCCAATCCCCGTACGTATAATGTTTATTTGCATGTTCCTCCAATCATTTGACCGCTACGTTTTAGCTATCGTTAGGTGGAGTGAGTCATGTATTAATATCTTATAATCATGTGGATGGTGAACATATATATAAACTAGCAACAATAAATAAAATTTCGTTATCAAATAGAAGTAGTTTACCAGATCAACGTACGTAGATGGCAAAACAGAACTCTAAAATAATTTCTGAAAGAATACAAAAACTTGTGTCAACACTGATATAACATATTCAAGTTGTATGCAACCTTTCAACTAATTGCTGATGATACTACTTGTCCTTGTTTTACATAAATAGTGGCATACTCTGCGACAAATGGTAAATCACATGCCAAAAATTCTTGGATATAAACCTAAAAGAAATTCAGAGTAAATCCATAATTATTACTTTTTCATCCTCTTACATGAAAATGTTTTTTTTTTTTAAATTCAATAGTTGAGTAAACAAAATACAGGCGCCTAGGTTTGATTAGTTAAAATAGTACCAAACTGTATTCTCGTGAGCTTAGAAGCGTTTTGAGATACAAGGTACAGAAGTACTACTGTCGCTACCGTCATGATAAAGCCGCAGAATCACAGCTGCTGTTTCTTCTATCGCTTTATTCGTCACATCTGCAACCCCCGCGCAATATAAACTAATGATACTGAATGAAGAAAATTACAGAATGGTGTTCAAAGTGTGTGTTAATTACCTATGACCGCCCATCCAGGGTTTTTCGCATAGATCTTTGCCGCGAAATCAAGTTCTTTCCGAACAAGATCGAAGCCTGAGTATCTGTTCTCTCCTACCGTATCCACACCTAACGTTTTAGCTCTTGTTCTCCTGATGGCTTGCAGTACCACAAGTTGAATCTTCAACCCAAAAACTTTTCTCGGTTCAACATCAAAAAGCGTCTTGGGCGGTTCTACGCCCATCACAAACGGTACATTTGCGACTTTATACCCTTTCTGAGCAATATAAGTAGACAGCGGCGTCTTTCCCGTCCGTGAAACACCGACAAGAATGATATCAGCCTTGCCTAAGTTCTCAGGTAAAGTCCCGTCATCTTGCTTAATGGTAAACTCAATGGCTTCGATTCTTTTGAAGTATGCATCGTTGAGAGTCTTGACCCTACCTGCAGCTCCGCGGGTAAGACCCGACGGAGAAACACCCAAGTGAGACGCAATGCCTTGGATAATTGGTCCTAAGATGTCGACAGAGAGCACGCCTAATAGATCACAAGCTTCTTTAGCGGATTTGGACATAGAAGGATTGGCTAAAGTGTAGAAACACATTGCCTTTTGCTTCGCCGCCTGCTTGATAATCTCTATTAGCTTCTCCTCATCCTCAACCTAACAATTCCCAAAAAAAAAAAAAACATACAATTCATATTTAAATATCAAGTCTTTTTTTCGCTCCTATGATCAATAATTAGAACTCTCAGCCAATAAAAAACATTTTTTTAATTAACCCACCAAATGCAACAGGAATCAAAGTGCGGATTTCATTGTATTGGGATAATCCTTCAAGTGCCACTAGCCTAATCCCATTGGTTAGCGAATAAAAATCATTAACTTTGTGTTAATAGTAATTACCCAAGAGAAGAGATGGGTGTTAACGGGAAAACCACGATTAACCAATGGATCTTCGAATTGGCCCAAAGCGGCGTTAACGGAGTGCTCTGCCGTCCACCCTGTCCCGTCTGAAACCATATATATTGACTTTCCCGCCACGTCATCTCTAAAACCGTCCTCGATAGCAGACGTCTTTCTATCAGCCTCTTCCGACGTCACTTGACGGCAAGGATTGTCGTTGTTATCGGTACGAAGAGTCTGACGGTCAATCTTAACAGCACCGGAACGTAAAGCTCGGCCCATGGACCATCGATTCAGTTTGGAACTAACCTTCATCCTCGGTGTCCGGGGACTCGACGGTATAGTCGGAGGAGACTCGGAATCAGGTTCGGGATGGCCTCGTGAATTCATCGTCGACGGTTTACGTTTCTAGCTAAATTTATCTTCAACGTTTTGAACATGAAAAACTTGGATCATTCTCTCTTTCTCTCTTTTCTCTTCAAAGTAACTATGTGCTCTTTCATCTCCGTCTCTCTCGGGTCTTGTCTTCTCAATCGTGTGACTCTCCTCATCTATCTATCTAGACCGTTACTTCCGTGAATGAACTTATTTCAAATATGGTTCTTACTCTGTTTCTGGTCTGGTCATCTGTGGGCTTTGTGGCAGCGAACTAGTGTTGTGCAGCAGCAGCGGCCCACATGGGGGTGGTGGAGGAAGAAGCGATTGATTTGTATATTATCTTTGGGCTTCGTTTGATATGAGGATTTCAGCCATATAAAGATATCTTGGAATAAAGAAATCATGGATAGAGAGAGATACATCAATGCTATTCCATGTATGATAAATTTCACATAATTATTAAAATATTTTTTCAAGAAATAATATTATTTTCCTTGCTAAGAAGATTAAAGAGTTTATACATACATGAAGTAGATAGAATATATATAGAATAATAAATATAAGGGCTCTAAATATAATCATAAACTTAATTTATTTTTAAAGAGGATGGGTCCTAGAAACTCCCTAACTTGATCCGTTTCTCCTCTCTCTATTTGTCTTCTTATATGAGAGGTTGATGAGATCCACAAGAAACACCAGATTCATTTGTTCTTGATTTCCATATATGTATACAATTAGGAAAAATATATATAAGCATTTGAACACTCCTAGCTTATAAGTTCACAATCCAATATATAAGCATATATATATATATACACCAGTGGTGGAGTTAATTTGCATGTGTTAGATCCAACTACATACGCAGCCGCTGGAGTGAGATTTGAGATGGCATTTCCTCAGCATGGTTTTACGTTCCAACAACTTCATGAAGACATTAGCCCTGATCAGCTCCCTTCTTGTCTTCCTCCTCATCCCTTCAATGGTACTTATCTCTCTCTCTCTCTTAATAGATAGATAATAAAATTTTATAAGTACTTTATTGTCTTGTTGGTGTTTATAGGAGGAGGAAACTACATGATGAACAGATCTATGTCGTTAACGAACGTGCGAGATGATCCTCATCAATCTGTTGATGAGGAGAATTTATCAGACGATGGGTCGCATATGATGCTTGGAGAGAAGAAGAGGAGGCTGCCATTAGAGCAAGTTAAGGTATTAGAGAAGAGCTTCGAGCTTGGGAACAAGCTGGATCCAGAGAGGAAGATACAACTAGCTAAAGCACTGGGGATGCAACCTAGGCAGATAGCGATCTGGTTTCAAAACAGGAGAGCTAGGTGGAAGACTAGACAGCTCGAAAGAGACTATGATTCACTCAAGAAGCAGTTTGATTCTCTTAAGTCTGACAATGATTCTCTTCTTGCCCACAACAAGAAACTCCTTGTTGAGGTATATAACATATATGCATTTATCTAATTATATGTAGAAAATGTTTTTTTTTCAAACTTTTGGCTTCACATTGGTTGGGTTGTTTGGTTTTACAAGACTAATAAAGTAAAAATGAATCTGGTATCTCATAAGTTTAAGAGAAAACATGTTTTAAGTTTTTCTCTTCTTTTTGAAATCTTTTAGAGAAAACATGTTTTAAGTTTAATTAATACAAATTTTGACCACTTTTTTTTACTTGGATTGTTTCATGAATTTATCCAGTTTAAATGTGCATGACTAATTCTATATGAAATGCAATAGATTATTATTAGGCTGGTGATCCAACACTATAAGATGTTTGTCAAAAGACAGTAAGTGTTTTGTTTGTTAAACAAATGGTTCTGGTTGATCAATGTATTAATTAAATACTTTCCCATATGACTTTCAAGCACTGGCATGTGAAGGAACCGCTAACCAGATAAGAGAACAATACTATATATATACTATATTTATTAAATATAACGCAAAATAGTTTCTATTAATTTTTAAAAGTAATAGTTACAAATTTTTTACAGAAAAAATAGCTCAAGTAAATATCTAAATTCTATATAGCCTTACAGAAATTACGAATCATTATGAAAGAAGGTTTTGTATCTTACTTTATAAGTATATATTTCGGTCATTTTCTTAATATATTGAAATAGATCTTACCTAAATGTCACATAGTGATGAAATCAAGACAAATGAATACTCTCTCTGTTTTTAAAAGATTCATATTCTAGAATTTTCACATATATTAAGAAAACTCATTAAATATGCATTATTTTTTGTGAATAACAATTTTTCATAATTTTTACCCAATAGAAATTTAATAAACACAATTAATTTTTTTGAAACTTACAATTTTTCATAAAATCATACATCGAAAAAGTAAAAAAATGTATCTTTTTGAAACAATTTTTTTTTCCAGAACATACATCTTTTAGGAACAGAGGGAATAGAATTTTTTCGGATCTACATGTGCATCAATGAACTAATTTTGTCTAAATTCTAAAACTCAACATTTGATTTGATGGTTAAAGGTAATGTCTTTAAAGAACAAAGATTATAATGAAGCAAGCATAATAAAGAGGGAAGCAGAAGCTTCATGGAGCAACAATGGAAGCACAGAAAATAGCTCAGACATAAATCTGGAGATTCCTAGAGAGACCACCACAACACATGTGAACACGATCAAAAACCTTTTCCCTTCATCGATTCCGTCATCTACACATCATCAAGATCATCATGGTGATCATCATCATCAGAATAATGAAATGGTTCAAGAAGAGAGCTTCTGTAACATGTTTAATGGCATTGATGAAACGACTTCGGCTGGTTACTGGGGATGGTCTGACCCAAACTACAACCACCACCACCAATTCAATTGATTCATGATCCTATATATAGCTCGAGGGGATCACCACCATGGCATTATCATCATCATCATCACCACGAGAAGAAACAATTCGTCCCTTGTTTGAATATGACTATTTGGAAGCATTGTTAATCTTTTATTTAAGTTGGCTTTTACTTTGTTTGTTTTGGGTTTGTAGATCATTGGTGTATAGTGGAACATTTGTTGTTGTTATAATTTAATAAATGAAGTTAATTTTTATTTTTTTAGCATCTTGTATACGGATCATGAATTTACAACTTGAAGCTAATCAAAAAATCATCTTACACTTTTTTGCTAGTGACCGAAAAACTGGACCAAGTAAGAAGCACTGCATTGACACTGAGCAAAAGGTTATACTATTCTGTCAACCGTCTATGACTCTTATGTTATCCAAACTTGACAAAGATATATAAACTACGTTTCTTTCATTTATACAAAGAAACTCTTTGAAGTCGTCTAAACATGACAATTGTCTGTGTGTGTGGTCAAGTTCCAAATTAGACAGCAAAACCACTCTCTCTTGAATCCGAAAAAAGTTCTCCCCTAACCAATTGGGTGAGACTAAGCCATGAACTAAAATAAATTTATAATAAATATAATTGCAAAATTTATACTATGCATGTGAGAAAGATTCATATGCATGTGACCTCGAGTGGGATTCCAGCTCTGTCAGTTAGGTAACATGATCCATGACTTATATTGTATGTAAGGATATTTTATTATAATTTTTATTTGTTTATTATCTTTGTAAGTTTTAAAATTTTAATAATTTGCAAGTTCAGTCTAAAACAACGAATTGTCGCTGAATTACAATCTAGGCTGACTATTACAAAACTACTGAACACACTCATGTGTCTAAATCGTTATAATGCCATGCGTCACATACTTAATATTTGTATCTATATATATGAACCAAATGATCATGATCAGTTCGCGCTCAAAACGTAAAATGACCTTCTTCTTCTCCAGAGACCATTTATTCTTTGTTGGTTCAAATTTATATCCGACAGTGGTATCCGACGGATCTTACATTCTTCAAATATTTACATTATTCATGCAACAACAAAAAATATAATAAGTAGGACCGAAGATAGGAAGAAAGGCTACTGTGGAAGCACACGTTCCAAACACACGAAGAAGAACAAACCAAACAGAATAAAACAAGAACTAGAAAGATCAGTTCTCTCTTTTTTGGGTGCTTTCTCTTTGAGAAGAATCTTTATTAATTTTTAATAGTAAACTTTATCTACTAATAAAGCTAAAGAAGTAAAGAGACAGGCTCGGACATTCGGGTTCTAAGGTCGGGTTCGGGCCGGGTCGAGTCCGGATCTGGAGATCCGGGTCTTTCGAATCTTAGATATTTAGACCCCAGTAGAGTAATTAGAATTTGTCGGTTCGGGTCCTGTCGGATCCGGGTCGTTTGGGTCCTAGATAGTTGGACTGATAGGGTAATTAGAGTTTGCGGTTCGGATTCGAGTTCGGTTCGGGTCCTGTCGGGTCCGGCCCAAAAAATACCCAAAAACACAAAAATACTTGAAAATATTTAAATACTCAAAAAATATGATAAATTTTATCTAAAATCTGACTCGAAGACATGAAAAATACCCAAAATTTTATCTGATTATCGAAATTATATTTTTGAAAATCTAATTTTTTATCCGAAATCCAAAACTATACCCGAAAACTCAAATCTGAAACTTAAATTAATACCCGTAATACCAAAAATATACTAAAATACCTATATATATACCCCGTAATATATACTAAAAATTTTGAGTTTTCGGATACCCCACTCAAGTCTCGGGTTCGGGTCGGGTCCAAGACCCGCGGGTCCTCCACGACAAAATCCAATAGGATAAAAAGATCGGTTCGGTTCCTACCCGAACCAGAATTTTTCGAATCGGTTTCGAGTCGGGTCTTCAAGTTCGGGTAAAATGCGCAGGCCTAAAAGAGTTATCGACTTATCATTGTCTCCTTTTCTGTTTTACGGAATCGACATAAGAGACCATTTTTATCTCATACGAGCCAATGGCTGAGGGAGAAAGCTATTTCTTTTTTTTTGTGCAACAGAGAAAACTATTTCATAGTGGTCAAATTGATAACATATGTATTTTACAACGATCAATAAGCTAAAACTTCAGATTTTTCAGTACACAATACATGTAATTTTTTTTCTTACGAAATTCACACATGCTACAATGTGTGAATTTATAAAATAACTTATAAAAATTATATATACTATATCAGACTTTCAGTTTAACTATTACAATGTATTAATAACTAAATATAGCACAAATACAGATTAGATACTATATAAGTAATAATATTACAATGTATATATTAATACTAATTATTAACAAAATATATTAAATTTTTTACAAAATAGTAGCACAAAGATAGATAATATAAGTAATACATTAAATTGTATTACAATTGATTTATTATTCAGTTGATGTAGTTAAATAAATATATACAATGGGAAAGATATTTGCTCATCTCATTTGCAAAGCCAATTTGAAACTTCCTAAACGCATCAAAACATCCATCAAACCCTAGTTATTGTTTCAGTTTCTCCCTCCGTTTAATCCCAAATCCTTCAAAATGTTTTGAACTACGGATCCTCTCTTTGCCTTTGGTGCCTGCTTGACCTTCCTGTTGAATTTCTTGAGCTTTTTCCCGTAAGGTTCTAGACTCTCACCTTTTTTGTGAGCTTCTCCGATGTCATTCAACATCTTCTCAGATTTGGTTAACATATTCACCTCGTCTTCCAAGCTCTTGATGTTCTTTTCCTTTTCCTTCAAGTCCTCTTCGATCAAGTCCTTTGCTTCATGCAGGTCATTTTCAATTTTTTTTTCGTCGCGATCTTTCGAAGATTGAGCCTCAGAGACACGTAGAAAGGCAATGAGGGCCACAACGAGAATTACAAATGAGATTTTTGCCATGTTAAACGATTAATTTTCCCTCAACGTAATTTGATTTAGATCAAACTATATTTTACTGTGTTCATTTCTTAAAGAATCTATAGCTTACATGTACGTAAAAATAGCAACCTTGTTTTGATGGTCAGCGAATGGTATTGACTTCGTTAATTAGTTTTGTTTGGCCACCCATAAAATTCGCAATTTTTTTAATAGTCATCTTATTTAAAACCTTCCAATTTCGAAGTTCTAACCTTCTAATTTTCATTATGGAAAATTCCCGAAATAAGATTCCTATATATAAATTTTTCGTGTAACGTTTAGCGATGAGCCAACATAACTCACCACAATTACTCACATAAGAAAATATTTGTTAAAAAAATATGTATTGATAGATAATACATCGGAGCCATTTTCAGAGATCTCGACCTAGACTGCTCAAATTAAAAAAAAATTATAACTAATTTTTATAATGTTTAAATGTAAATTAAGATAATATGTACTCACTTTAATGTAGAAGAGTTTTATGCTAAGAAAATTATTTAAGAAAACATTTTCAGCTTATGGGTAGCATTTGGGAAGCGAAACAATATAAATTAAAACATACCCAATAATATATCATGGTCCTCAATTTTAAGGTTTATAAGGACCATGATATACTACAAAGTCCTATACAATTGCATCAAAAGTATGCTATAAGCACTTTGCTATCCAAAATTCAGTGTTCCGAACTAAAATATTAGTCAACATGTTTATGGTAAGTTATTTCCATACATACTAAGAAAAGTATTGGAAATTTGACTGTATTTTATTAGTGCATTGCACAATTTTATATCTCTAGTTAATATGTTAAAGTAATAGAGAAATTAAAACTTTGTTGTAAAAATCTGTGTGCTAGAATACAAACCACATTTTACGAAACAAAAATGATAAAACATCAGGGAAAGTCATTTCTATTAGCGGATCTTTGCCTAAATAACAAGGTTCTATACTCCTGAATGAAATGTAGAAAAGAAAAGGTGGAATTCAAACTTATTATGAAATGGAAGGAAGATGTTGTTTTGTACTCTTTATCTGTTTCAAAATAATGAATGCTTTTGTGTTTCATACATAATAATAAACTATATTAAAAGTTGATTATAAATGTACTATTTTTATGTTCAGCTATTTTTCATAATGTTAAACCAATAGTATTTGAATAACTAATTATTTGTTTGCAATTTACAATTTATCATTATTAGCTAATAAAAGTTATATATTCAATGTAAAAACATGTATCCTGAAATAATGTGAAAGCGTGTCTCTTATTCATGTACAAGGTAGCCTTTTATATACAAGTAATAGAACCCTAATACGAAGGACAATATGTAAAGATCGATAACTACAATATGGAAATTATCCTTATCTATAACTAATGTCCTTATCTATCTATATATATATATATATATATATATATTTTTTTTTGACAACAACAAAGAGACTCATGTAAGCTATGAAAACCAAAAAGGTTGTTCCGCATCCATATGGACAACGAAAGATAGTTGTCTCCTGGCACCCCGTGCTAGGCTATCCGCCTTTTTATTTTGCGTCCGCGAGATATGAATGATTTGTGAGCTGTGAAAACTATCCTTCAAAATCTTGAGATCTTCCAAGTAAGCTTCAAAAGCTGGTCATTCCTTTGGTTCCGAAACCATCTTCACCAATTGAGAATAATCCGTTGCAAATGTGACATGAAATTGACGTAAGTTTCGCATACATTCCATAGCCCAAAGTAGTGCTTCCATCTCCGCGTGAAGGGGAGACAGAGGAACCCTAACATTCCTTGCACCCATCAAACCGTCAAAACCTTCTAAATTGCTATACCAACCTTGTCCGGCCATTGGGTCACATTCTTTCCAGGATGCATCCACAAAACACCATCGTCCTGGAATTGATGGTAAATTCTCCACTTCTATGTTTGGTACCACCTTTGTATGCAGAGTTTGTGCTTCCGCCCATAGAGTGGATTCAACCTCTGCCAAATTAAGAGTATCCCTGGGTCTATATCAATATTACTAAATACTTTATTATTCCTGCATTTCTAAATATACCATAGAATCCATGCAAATTGGTGATCATCCATTTTTCGGGATAACTCTCGAAAATTGGTCCTTATCTCTATATATATATTTTTTTTATTTGATCAAAAAAAAAAAAAATCTTTTCAAAAAAATATTTTTTTTACAATTTTTATCCCTTTTATCTTTTATAAACAGAGGACATATATTTTAGCATTAGTGACAACGTCTGATGTAGAACATCTCCTATGACAATAATAATATTAGAAATAATGTTGAAAATCACATGATTATGTTAGTGGATATATTAACCCCTAAATCATTTATCTGTAACTATATATATTAAGCCACATTCTATCAATTTGTCATCTATATTTGAGAAAACGTTTCACCGTTTTGTAAACTAATGTGGTTCATCATTAGTATTTTATAAATATTATCTCAAACTTTGTATCCAAAAACAGTTAATTGAGTTATAATCCAGTAGCAAGCTGCTATAAAAAAAAGAAGAAAAATCGCATAGAAACATATTTTGATATCATAAGTAGTTCATTTAATCGTATTAATTACAAAATGATAGCAACGTAACGTATATACTATGTGGGGAATTTATTTGCTCCTCACTTGTTAAGCTAAACTCCATGAACAAGTTCAGACCTCTTTAAACTCACTCAAAAACATTAATCAAACCCTAATTATTATTATTTTTGTCATTCCCTCCCTCCGTTTAGCCCAAAATCCTTCAAGATCGTTTGGATCACGGATGCAGGTTTCTTGTTTTTAGCAGGTGGTGCTTTCGTGACATTTTTTGCTGCCCTGCTGAATGTTCTGAGTTTCTTTCCATAAGGAGCTACATCCATATCCTTTCTGTAGTCTTTTCCAAGTTGATTTAACACCTCTTCAGATTTGCTCAAGGTTTTCATCTCAGATGTCAAACCTTGAATGCTCGTTTGCGTGGCCTTTAAGTCTTCCTCGATGAGGGCCTCGGCTTTGTGCAAGTCCCTTTCAATTGCTTCATCGAATTTTACCATGCGGTGAGCTTCATAAGCGTGGAGAGAGGCAAGAAGGGCCATGACGAAAAGCAATAAGGAGATCTTTGTCATGATTAGAGCTCAGTTTCCCCTTAACAATTAAATTTGAAATTATATTCAAATAGTTTGTTAAAGGAAAAGAGGTGAGTAGAGATGTGAGATATTGCCATCTATATTTTAAGGTATTTTATACTACTATCTGTGACTAATAATAGTATGTACATATATAACCTTAAATTAATGGTCAACGTATTGTATTGACTAGGTCATACTCATATTGGTATAGAGCCATAAATGTCTCAATTTGTTTTTTTTTTTTGCTAATTTTTCCTTCTACTGTTAGACATGCAAAAAAAAAACATTCTACTTTTAGACAACATTTTTCCGTGTAATTAAAGGCAACCACGAAAAGAAGTTTCAATCCTCTCATATATATGACGCTAGAAGATTTGCATTAATTTGAATCTATACAAGATGGCAACGAAGTCTTTAATACTGTATGGTCTTGTCGTGACCCTAGTCATCGCATTGATATGCAACATCGAAGAGGCTGCAGCGAGAGACGTAAAGCTAGTGAAACTCCGCGATGTAAAGCCCGAAACGTTGACAACATTAAAAGGAGAAGAAGAAAAAGAACTCTTGAACGATAAACTTACAAAAGAGATTGAGAATGCAAAGAAATTGCTGGGAGAGTTGAAAACGTTGAAGAAGGAATCAAAAGATGATATGAAAGAGGAGTTGAGTTCTTTGATGAAATCTGAAACGCTACTTAACGAAATGTCGGATACACTCAAGAACGGAACGTGCAATGCAAACAAAGCTACGATATTTGTAGAGAAAGAATCGTTTTTCTACAGAGCATGGAAGGAGAATGCATATCATTCGGTGGTTCCAGAGAAGGAGAAAGAGTTTATGTCTAACATAAAACGCATTATTAAGCTGTTGAAGAAAACTTAGAGGGAGGGTTGACTTTTATGATATTCAAAAGAGAAAAATCGCGTCTATATATCAATTATTTGTTACGTTAGAACTTTTTGTAATTAGTAATTACACTGTTTTGTTTTGTGTTTTGTAAGAACGTTGTATTTGGTCAAATTAGTAAAAATCAATGCTATTAAAACACAATCATGACAGATTGATAAAAGTTGGGTTCATTTAGTAACTTATTAATCACTTTCCATTATACGGTTAATAATCCACTATACAATTTTTGCGGGACCTACACTATTTTGTTTTTTTAACCAACCACATACGATTTTGTTGTTATGGTCAAACATCATTTCATCCTTTATCATATACCATTCATATCCTTTATTTTATAATAGTACTGATGCAATACTTTACAATGTACCTCATATCACTCACAGTATAATGTTAATTGTATCAATACATCCCTTTTTGAATAAGATAATATGGTTTGTGTGAGGATTTCATAAATGAGTTTTAAAAAGTGCAATCCCTTTAACATGTTTCACTAAATATTTTTACCTTCAGAAAATATAAAAGCAAAACATTTAGATTTCTAATGTCAATTTCAATACGTTTCTAATCAAATTATATAGGTATATTTATAATACTTACCATGCATTTGATATAAATTTAATAGTATTGATTATATACTTTTGTAGAGACTATTAATCTTTAAATTAAGATCTACATATACCATTTGAATAAATTTGGAAAAAACCTCAGTTTATTACAATACAGATCCAAAAAATGTTGAGTTTTAACATTACTTCAACGTAATACATGAATATGGGTTAAATCACTAAAACTTTGTAACATATTAAAAATTTCATTAAAATTTTCATCAATAGATTGAACCAAAATATTTACTAACTAAGTATTATTTCAATCATGATTTATATAATAAAAATAAAATATATGATATTTTTAAATATAAGTTTTAATTGATGATTACAATTTTTCAGGATTATTCTGTTGATTTATTAAATTAAACCACTAAAATAAAATCAGGTTAAAATAATAAATGGTTAAATCAACAAAGCCATAATGCGGGTCTGAATTATCTCAAATCTTCAAAAAATTAGTTTAACTTAAAACAAAAAATTAAATCATCTATTATATTATGACATAATCATAGCCTATAGATACATATTATGTCCAACTATTATTCACTTTATTTAAGAAACATCTTATTATTCTCTTTATATAATAACTATATTCTATTTAAACAATACCATTAGAACAGTTATCAACAAGTAAAAAAAACTAACCCTACCTTAATATACATTATATAACCTTACGTTTTCTATAAATATACACTAACCACTATGTTAGAATAACCATACGTTAAATTATATTTTTAACATATAAGAAAAAATACAGAAAAATGTTACATATTTATAGAAACATAAAAAACAAAAAACTACAAACCAACATTATACATGCGGGTCAAGATCTAAAACAGACTAATATGATTTATGATTATAAAAAAAGGGTATATAGACGTATGATTACAAAGAACCAAATGTATGCCGAATCAACTTTTAAATTGCAATTATTTTATAAATAAACTTTGATTAATATTTATACACAAATATGATTACAAATAAAAACACAAATATGATTATAAAAAAAAATACAAATGTGAAAATTATTCTTTTTTAAAAGATTAAAAAAAAAATAAAGTTAAAACAAAAAAATATACCCGTCCTTCAAAAGACGGGTCAGAATCTAGTAAAATAATATAGCGATACATTTTTTTTATCATCCATGGTTGTCATTAGGCATGGGCATAATATCTGAAACCCTAAATTTGAACCGAACTCGAATTCGAACCCAAAAACCTGATCCGTATCCAATTTGAAATGTTAAAAATACTCGAATGAGTCTTGTAGGGTATTACAAAATATATCCGAACCTGAAGTGTTATTAACCGAACTCAAACGAATAATTAAAAAAAATAAAAAAACCGAAAAACCCAAAATAATATCCAAAGAAACCGATCTGAATATCGAAATTAGTATGCAATAGAAATATCAGAAACATACGTATGTATTTAAAATATTCAATTTCATATTTATTTTGATATGATATCTAAAGATAAATATTTAAAATTTAAATAAGAACCTTATATATCGAATTCTATATAAATAAATATTTATTTCTTATGCTCTTTTTTTAAAAGAAAGTTTAGATTTTAAATCAGATTATCTGAATCGATCCGGTATAACTTGATATATGATTAGTTTATAGGATGTGATACAAATTAGAATTGAAACTGATGTATTATATATTATGTACTCAAGAATTTACTAGAATAAAATCACGAATTTACTAGAATAGAATCGAGAGTGTATTACAAATCAGAAGTGAAATTGAAAATCGACAATTGAATGAGCCAAAGAGAGGTCCAAACTAGAAAGCCAGATGGAATATGCCATCGGACCGTTCCCTGATTCGAAGGAAAATGAAGAATAAAAAATGATTAAGTGCTAAACGACGCCGTAATAAATAGAGAAGAAAAGAAAATGACTAGTTTCGTTGGACGGCTGTGGATGAGGAAAACTGAAAGAGCGAGTGAAGATCCTACGGCTCATAAAATTTAGCCCGAAAAATGAATAAAAATTAGGGTTTTCTTATAGAAGCAGAGGTTTAGTCATTTTGTGTGTTTTAGGAAGAGGAAAAAAAATGGGGAAAGGACCAGGTCTCTACACTGACATCGGCAAAAAAGCCAGAGGTAAAACCACTACTCTACTCTGCACATATCTCTTTCCGATCAAAATGGAGATATGTGCATTCTCGTATTCAATTTGAAGGAGATACGAATTGATGTTTGGGTCTCTCTCTCTCTCTCTCATGTTTTTTTTTTTTTTTGGTTTTTGGTGACAGATCTTTTGTACAAGGACCACAACAGCGACCAGAAATTGAGTATCACTACTCACTCTCCTGCCGGTGTTGTAAGTTTCACTTCAACTCTCTTCATTATCTCTTACTGATGAGTGATGATAATATGGAATATGTTGAGGTCTTCTCTACTTTTGTTCTATTCGATTAGCTTTTGTTAAGTTCACTTCTAAGATTGCATTGCAGTAGTCTATTCTGTACATCTCATTGTTACTCATAAGCCTTCTTTACCTGTTACAATCTCTTAGGCCATCACATCAACTGGAACCAAGAAAGGTGACTCACTGCTGGGAGATGTTTCTCTCCAACTCAAGCAAAAAAACATCACTACCGATCTCAAAGTTTCCACTGACAGTACCGTAAGTGTATATTCCTTCCTTTTATCAGATTTATCTTATCTATTCACCCCAACACCTATGTGTCAGGTTTTGATCACTGCTACGGTTGATGAGGCTGCACCTGGATTGAAGTCCATCTTCAGCTTCAGGGCCCCTGACCAAAACTCTGGCAAGGTATATTATTCTCTTTTCAACCATATTATCTGTATTGTTTATCATCTGGCTTCCTTAACTTAATAATGGTGTCAATGTCAATCAGATTGAGCTTCAGTACTTGCATGAATATGCCGGTATCAGCACGAGCATGGGATTGACTCAAAACCCCACTGTCAACTTCTCTGGTGTAGTGGGAACCAATGTGTTGGCCCTTGGTACTGACGTTTCCTTCGACACCAAATCTGGCAATTTCACCAAGATCAACGCTGGTGTCAACTTCACCAAGGATGATCTCATTGCCTCCCTTACCCTGTAAGTCAATTCCTGTCAGAAAATATGGGTCCTTCCTTCTTGATCAATTTCGATAAAAAAATATCTTTGGCTTTTCCTTGTCCGTTTTAGGAATGACAAAGGAGATTCTGTCAACGCATCATACTACCACATTGTTAACCCGCTGTTCAACACCGCTGTGGGAGCTGAAGTGAACCACAAGTTTTCTACCAATGTCAACACCATAACCGTGGGAACGCAGCATTCACTTGACCCCTTGACCACCGTGAAGGCACGCGTGAACAGTGCGGGGATAGCCAATGCACTCATTCAACACCAGTGGACACCCAGGTCCTTCTTCACTATCTCAGGAGAAATTGACACCAAGGCTATTGACAAGAATGCTAAGGTTGGTTTGGCCCTCTCTCTCAAGCCTTGAGAATGAGCAACAGATGATGAATCCAAGCATAGCATTTCAACTCTTTTCCAACGTGGTTCTGTTTTCCTCCGCATGGTTCGGTGGTTTTAATGGCCACTGCTCAGATCTTTTTCTCATTTTCTTGTCGGATTTGTAGAGAATAATAAGGTTGAAAAATTATCGTCTTTCTTGGTGATATGATGAAACATTAGAGATCCTTTCCCTTACTCTTTCTTCCCTATGCATTTGAATTTGTTTTCGTGATCTTTTTGGTCCTATGAGCTTAACATTATACGAAAAAAGTATGAATATGAAATTGGATATTCGATTGTGCTTTGGTTAGGTAAGTGGGCAAGAGAAAAATTCTACGAGTTGAATAATATGTTTATTGAATCACCGAAAAAAAGTTAAGCTGCGAAAAGAGTTTAATCAAGTCTCAGAAAATTTTAAAATTTGAGAAATGTTGGATACATGTTAAATTGATAAAAATATTATATGGTCTCCACTTTGTTATAAGAAAAAAAGACAAATATCAATAATTAAACTAATTGTTACAAAATATGAAAATAATTAAAATTTATTAAAAGTACTTTAGTTCTTAATATAAATATTTAATTTATCTTTCAATACATTTTAATAATAATTTTTTAAAAAATATTTTATTTACGACATAACTATTTATTATTAAAAAATTTACTGTTATTTATTTAAAATTAAAAAATGGTAGTAGCATATAATTAATAATCCGAAAGTGTTGATTTTGTAAAAAAATCTACTAAAACTCGCTTTTTTTACATAATGAAATTTTTCTTTATACTTTTATCAGAAAAATGCCGTTTTGTGTTTTTTTTTTCACTCTGCAACATCTCTTATAGGTCTGGGCGTTCGGTTACCCGTTGGCATTCGGGTCGGGTTTTTCGGGTTTTCGGATTTTCGGGTTTACGCTTCTACGTGCCATACTAAAATTTTATTAGTACGGGTCGGGTTCGGATAATAACACTTCGGATTCGGTTCAAAATTGTATTGCATCATAAAACCCATAAAGTAATCATATATCGTACGAATTCGGGTTATATCGGTTCGGTTCGGATATAACCAAAGTAAAATTTTTTTTTTTGAAGTAAAACATGAAGAAAAACATCTAAATTAAATAAAAAATTAATCTATCACATATAAAAT
>NC_027752.1:46804474-46813571 GCF_000695525.1 Brassica oleracea var. oleracea | reverse complement strand
TATAGAGAGTAGACTTTTTATTTCAATGAACAAATTATAAAATACTTATTTATAACTAATTGTGTACTTAAAGCATTTATTAGAATTTTAATATTTATTATTATATATAATATTACCACAAATATTGAATTTAATAGTTGGAATACTTATATATATTTCAAAATATTTATATTGACTATTAATTTTGGATTTTTCGGGTTACCCGTTCGGGTTCGGTTAATAACACTTCGGGTTCGGATTTTTTTGTACCACCCTACAAGATCCGTTCGGGTATTTTTACGTTTCGGATCGGATAACGGGTCGGGTTTTTCGGTTTGGATTTCGGGTTCCGGATTTTATGCCCATGCCTAATCTCTTAAATGGTAAAATACTGAATCGCGTTTAAAACGTCATTCCCCAAAGTTACCAATCAGATCAGAGCCGTAAATAAATAAGTGGCCATCTCACTATATTTAAAAACCTCAGTAAAAAAATAATATATTCAAAAATCACAGAAGTAATTATAACCGTATACTAAAGCCTACACTTTTTAGTTTTGTTTTAAAATTTTTAATCACATTCTACATTTGTATTAATGTATGTTAAACTCTCTTGTATTAATGTATGTTAAACTCTCTTTCACGATAGATTGAAATCGTTCTATTTTTTTATCAGTTAATTTAGTAAAACTTCATAACACTTCCTAAATCAGTAGACTAGCCACTATAAAATCTCTATTTTCCTAGAGAAACGGAGACAACAAAGGTTCCAAACCTCCTTGAACATCATAATATGTTAGTGTATGATGATAACAATAATATTGTCATATTTTTTGAATTTTCTCTAAATCTATGTGTTAACCCCTCCTACAAAAATATTAAGTTTTTCGGTAAATACTCTATATATTCAAGCCTATAATCTTTAGTGGTGTTCTAAAATTTCTAATCACATGCTACATTTGTATTAATGTATTTTTGCTCTCTTTCATGGAACATGGACATCTTTCTAGTTTTTTAATCAATTAATTTAGTAAAACTTCATATAATCCCTAAATCAATGGACTAACCATTATAAAATCGCTATTTTCTACTGAAATATAGACAACAAAGGTTCGAAACCTCTTCGACCATCATCATATGTTAGTTTAGGATGCAACTATGTATTAAAACAATATTGCTATATTTTTGAATTTTTTCAAAATCTATGTATAAACCCATACAAAATATTGAGTTTTACTTTAAACGCTATATATACTGAAGCCTAAACTTTTTAGTGTTGCTTTAAAATTTCTAACCATATTCTATATTTCTATTAATGTATGTTAAACTCTCTTTCATGGTTTATGGGAATCGTTATAATTTTTTTATCAATTAATTTAGTAAAACTTAATAATACTCGATAAATCGATGGAATAACCACTGTAAAATCGCTATTTTCTTGAAAAACTGAGACAACAAAGGCTCCAAACCTCTTTGAACATCATCATATGATAGTGCAAGATGTCACTATGCATTAATACAATATTTTCATATTTTTCGAAAATTTCTCAAAATCTAAGAAAACATTGAGTTTTACGTTAAACACTCTATATACTGAAGCCTAAACTTTTTAGTGTTGTTTTAAAATTTCTAACCACATTTTACATTTGTATTAATGTATGTTAAACTCTCTTTCGTGGTATATGAGAATCTTTTTAATTTTTTAATCAATTAATTTAGTAAAACTTTATAATACTCTCTAAATCGATAGAATAACCACTATAAAATTGCTAATTTCTAGAAAAACGGAGACAAAGAAGGCTCCAAACCTATTTGAACATCATCATATGTTAGTGCATGATGCAATTATGCATTAAAACAATATTGTCATATTTTTCAAAATTTTCTCATAATCTATGTGTACGAAAAATATTGAGTTTTTGGTAAACGCTTTATATACTGAAACCTATAATATTTATTGTTGTTTTAAAATTTCTAACCACATTCTACATTTTTATTAATGTATGCTAAACTCTATTTCATGGTACATGAGCATCGTTCAATTATTTTTAGAAATTAATTTAGTAAAACTTCTTATACTCCATAAATTAGTGGACTAACCATTATAAAATCGCTATTCTCTGGAGAAATGGAGACAACAAAGGTTCCAAACCTCTTTGACCATCATCGTATATTAGTACATGAGGCAACTACGAATTAAAGCAATATTGTTATATTTTTTGAATTTTTCTCAAAATCTATGGATTAACCCCTACGAAAATATTCAGTTTTACGTTAAACGCTCTATATAATGAAGCATATACTTTTTAGTGTTGTTTTAAATTTTTTAACCACATTCTACATTTGTATTAATGTATGTTAAACTCTCTTTCGTGGTATATGGAAATCATAAATTTTTTTTTATCAATTAATTTAGTAAAACTTTATAATACTCCATAAATCGGTGGAATAACTGCTATAAAATCACTAATTTCTTGAAAACGGAGACAAAGAAGGCTCCAAACCTATTTTAAAATTATCATATGTTAGTGCAGTATGCAACTATGCATTAAAACAATATTTTATCACATCTTTTGAAATTTTCTCAAAATCTATGTGTTAACCCCTACGAAAAATATTGAGGTTTTTGTAAATGCTTTATATACTGAAACCTATAATCTTTAGTGTTGTTTTAAAATTTCTAACTGCATTCTACATTTGTATTAATGTATGCTAAACTCTATTTCATGCTACACGAGCATCGTTCAATTTTGTTTTAAAAATTAATTTAGTAAAACTTCAGATACTCCCTAAATTATTGGACTAACTATTATAAAATCACAATTCTCTAGAGAAATGGAGACAATAAAGGTTTCAAACCTCTTTGACCATCATCATATATGAGTACATGAGAAAACTATGCATTAAAGAAATATTTATATATTTATTGAAATTTTCTCAAAATCTATGTGTTAACCCCCTACGAAAATATTGAGTTTTACGCTAAACGCTCTATATACTGAAGCTTTTATTTTTACTGTTGTTTTAAATTTTCTAACCACATTCTATATTTGTATTAATTTATATTAAACTCTCTTTCATGGTATATGGGAATCGTTATAATATTTTTATCAATTAATTTAGTAAAACATTATAATACTCCCTAAATCGGTGGAATAACCACTATAAAATCGCTAATTTCTTGGAAAACGGAGATAAAGTGGGCTCCAAACCTATTTGAACTTCATCGTCTGTTAGTGAAGGATGCAACTAAGCATTGAAACAATATTTTCACAATTTTTGAAATTTTCTCAAATTATATGTGTTAACTAACCCCTACAAAAAATATTGAGTTTTTGGTAAATGTTTTATATACTGAAATCTATAATCTTTTTTTGTTGTTTTAAAATTTCTAACTACATTCAATATTTGTATTAATTTATGTTAAACTCTTTTCCGTGGTATATAGGAATCGTTATAATTTTTTTATCAATTAATTTAGTAAAACTTTTTATACTCCCAATATTAGTGGACTAACCATTATAAAATCACTATTCTCTAGAGAAATTGAGACAACAAAGGTTCCAAACATCTTTGACCATCATCATATATTAGTACAAGAGGCAACTATGCATTAAAGTAATATTGTTATATTTTTTTAATTTTTCTCAAAATCTATGTGTTAAACCCGCTACGAAAATATTGAGATTTAGGTTAAACGCTCTATATACTGAAGGTTATACTTTTTACTGTTGTTTTAAAATTTCTAACCACATTCTACATTTGTATTAATGTATGCTAAACTCTCTGTCATGGTATATGGGAATCGTTACAATTTATTTATCAATTAATTTAGTAAAACTTTATAATACACCCTAGATCGATAGAATAACCACTATAAAATCGCTAATTTCTTGAAAACGGAGACAAAGAAAGCTCCAAACCTATTTGAAAATTATCATATGTTAGTTCAGGATGCAGCTATGCATTAAAACAATATTTTCATATTTTTCGAAATTTTCTCAAATTATATGTGTTAACTAACCCCTACGAAAAATATTGAGTTTTTCGTAAATGTTTTATATACTGAAATCTATAATCTTTTTTTTGTTGTTTTAAAATTTCTAACCACATTCTATATTTGTATTAATGTATGTTAAACTCTATTTCATGGCACATGAGCATCGTTCAATTTTTTTTAGAAATTAATTTAGTAAAACTTCTTATACTCCCTAACTTAGTGGACTAACCATTATAAAGTCGCTATTCTCTAGAGAAATGGAGACAACAAAGGTTCCAAACCTCTTTGACTATCATCATATATTAGTAAATGAGGTAACTATGTATTAAAGCAATATTTTTATATTTTTAAAATTTTTCTCAAAATCTATATGTTAATCCCTATTAAAATATTGAGTTTTACGTTAAAAACTCTATATACTGAAGCTTATACTTCTTACTGTTGGTTTAAAATTTTTAACCACATTCTACATTTGTATTAATGTATGTTAAACTCTTTTTCGTGATATATAGGAATCGTTATAATTTATTATCAATTAATTTAGTAAAACTTTTTATACTTTAGTGGACTAACCATTATAAAATCGTTATTCTTTAGAGGAACGGAGACAACAAAGGTTCCAAACCTCTTTGACCATCATCATATATTAGTACATGAGGCAAATATGCATTAATTTAATATTGTTATCTATTTTGAATTTTTCTCAAAATCTTTGTGTTAACCCCTACGAAAATATTGTGTTTTACGTTAAACGCTCTCTATACTGAAGCTTATACATCTTATTGTTGTTTTAAAATTTCTAACCACATTCTACATTTGTACTAATGTATGTTAAACTCTCTTTCGTGGTATATGGGAATCGTTATAATTTTTTTTTCAATTAATTTATTAAAACTTCTTATACTCCCTATATTAGTGGACTAACAAAGGTTCCAAACCTCTTTGACCATCATCATATATTAGTACAGGAGGTAACTATGTATTAAAGCAATATTTTTATATTTTTAAAATTTTTCTCAAAATCTATATGTTAATCCCTATTAAAATATTGAGTTTTACGTTAAAAACTCTATATACTGAAGCTTATACTTCTTACTGTTGGTTTAAAATTTTTAACCACATTCTACATTTGTATTAATGTATGTTAAACTCTTTTTCGTGATATATAGGAATCGTTATAATTTATTATCAATTAATTTAGTAAAACTTTTTATACTTTAGTGGACTAACCATTATAAAATCGTTATTCTTTAGAGGAACGGAGACAACAAAGGTTCCAAACCTCTTTGACTATCATCATATATTAGTAAATGAGGTAACTATGTATTAAAGCAATATTTTTATATTTTTAAAATTTTTCTCAAAATCTATATGTTAATCCCTATTAAAATATTGAGTTTTACGTTAAAAACTCTATATACTGAAGCTTATACTTCTTACTGTTGGTTTAAAATTTTTAACCACATTCTACATTTGTATTAATGTATGTTAAACTCTTTTTCGTGATATATAGGAATCGTTATAATTTATTATCAATTAATTTAGTAAAACTTTTTATACTTTAGTGGACTAACCATTATAAAATCGTTATTCTTTAGAGGAACGGAGACAACAAAGGTTCCAAACCTCTTTGACTATCATCATATATTAGTAAATGAGGTAACTATGTATTAAAGCAATATTTTTATATTTTTAAAATTTTTCTCAAAATCTATATGTTAATCCCTATTAAAATATTGAGTTTTACGTTAAAAACTCTATATACTGAAGCTTATACTTCTTACTGTTGGTTTAAAATTTTTAACCACATTCTACATTTGTATTAATGTATGTTAAACTCTTTTTCGTGATATATAGGAATCGTTATAATTTATTATCAATTAATTTAGTAAAACTTTTTATACTTTAGTGGACTAACCATTATAAAATCGTTATTCTTTAGAGGAACGGAGACAACAAAGGTTCCAAACCTCTTTGACTATCATCATATATTAGTAAATGAGGTAACTATGTATTAAAGCAATATTTTTATATTTTTAAAATTTTTCTCAAAATCTATATGTTAATCCCTATTAAAATATTGAGTTTTACGTTAAAAACTCTATATACTGAAGCTTATACTTCTTACTGTTGGTTTAAAATTTTTAACCACATTCTACATTTGTATTAATGTATGTTAAACTCTTTTTCGTGATATATAGGAATCGTTATAATTTATTATCAATTAATTTAGTAAAACTTTTTATACTTTAGTGGACTAACCATTATAAAATCGTTATTCTTTAGAGGAACGGAGACAACAAAGGTTCCAAACCTCTTTGACTATCATCATATATTAGTAAATGAGGTAACTATGTATTAAAGCAATATTTTTATATTTTTAAAATTTTTCTCAAAATCTATATGTTAATCCCTATTAAAATATTGAGTTTTACGTTAAAAACTCTATATACTGAAGCTTATACTTCTTACTGTTGGTTTAAAATTTTTAACCACATTCTACATTTGTATTAATGTATGTTAAACTCTTTTTCGTGATATATAGGAATCGTTATAATTTATTATCAATTAATTTAGTAAAACTTTTTATACTTTAGTGGACTAACCATTATAAAATCGTTATTCTTTAGAGGAACGGAGACAACAAAGGTTCCAAACCTCTTTGACTATCATCATATATTAGTAAATGAGGTAACTATGTATTAAAGCAATATTTTTATATTTTTAAAATTTTTCTCAAAATCTATATGTTAATCCCTATTAAAATATTGAGTTTTACGTTAAAAACTCTATATACTGAAGCTTATACTTCTTACTGTTGGTTTAAAATTTTTAACCACATTCTACATTTGTATTAATGTATGTTAAACTCTTTTTCGTGATATATAGGAAACTCTTTCACGGTACATGAGCATCGTTCAATTTTTTTTAGAAATTAATTTAGTAAACTTCTAAATCGATAGAATAACCGTTATAAAATCGCTAATTTCTTGAAAACAGAGACAAAGAAGGCTCCAAACCTATTTGAAAATTATCATATGTTAGTGCAGGATGCAGCTATGCATTAAAACAATATTTTCATATTTTTCGAAATTTTCTCAAAATCTATGTGCTAACCCATATGAAAAATATTGAGTTTTTGGTAAATGCTTTATATACTGAAACCTATAATCTTTAGTATTGTATTAAAATTTCTAACCACATTCTATATTTGTATTAATGTATGTTAAACTCTATTTCATGGTACATGAGCATCGTTCAATTTTGTTTAGAAATTAATTTGGTAAAACTTCTTATACTCCCTAACTTAGTGGACTAGCCATTATAAAATCGCTATTCTCTAGAGAAATGGAGACAACAAAGATTCCAAACCTCTTTGATTATCATCATATATTAGTAAATGAGGTAACTATGCATTAAAGAAATATTTTTATATTTTTTGAATTTTTCTCAAAATCTATGTGTTAACCCCTACGAAATTATTGTGTTTTACGTTAAACGCTCTATATACAGAAGCTTATACTTCTTACTGTTATTTTAAAAGTTCTAACTACATTTTACATTTGTATTAATGTATGTTAAACTCTCTTTCGTGGTATATGGGAATCATTATAATTTTTTTATCAATTAATTTAGTAAAACATCTTATACTCCCTATATTAGTGGACTAACCATTATAAAATCGTTATTCTCTAGAGAAACGGAGATAACAAAGGTTCCAAACCTCTTTAATCATCATCATATATTAGTACTGGAGGAAAATATGCATTAAAGAAATATTGTTACATTTTTTGAATTTTTCTCAAAATCTATGTGTTAACCCATACGAAAATATTGAGTTTTATGTTAAACGCTCTATATACTGAAGGTTATACTTCTTACTGTTGTTTTAAAATTTCTAACCATATTCTACATTTGTATTAATGTATTTTAAACTCTCTTTCATGGTATATGAGAATCATTATTATTTTTTTATCAATTAATTTAGTAAAACTTCTTATACTCCCTATATTAGTGGACTAACCATTATAAAATCGCTTTTCTCTAGAGATATGGGGACAACAAATGTTCAAAACATCTTTGACCATCATCATATATTAGTACAAGAGGCAACTATGCATTAAAGCAATATTGTTATATTTTTTGAATTTTTCTCAAAATCAATTTGTTAACCCCTAAGAAAATATTGAGTTTTACGTTAAACGCTCTATATACTGAAGCTTATACTTCTTACTGTTGTTTTAAAATTGCTAACCACATTTTACATTTGTATTAATGTATGTTAAACTCTCTTTCGTGGTATATGGGAATCGTTATAGTTTTTTTATCAATTAATTTAGTAAAACATCTTATACTCCTTATATTAGTGGACTAACCATTATAAAATCGGTATTCTCTGGAGAAATGGAGACAACAAAGGTTCCAAACCTCTTTGATCATCATCATATATTAGTACAAGAGGCAACAATGCATTAAAGCAATATTGTTATATATTTTTAATTTTTCTCATAATCTATGTGTTAACCCCTAATTAAATATTGAGTTTTACGTTAAACGCTCTATATACTGAAGCTTATACTTCTTACTGCTTAAACTTTTTAGTATTGTTTTAAAATTTGTAACCACGTTATACCTTTGTATTAATGTATGTTAAATTCTACTTCGTGGTATATGGGAATCGTTATAATTTTTTTATCAAATTAATTTAGTAAAACTTCTTATACTCCCTATATTAGTGGACTAACCATTATAAAATCGCTATTTTCTAGAGAAATGGAGACAACAAAGGTTCAAAACCTCTGTGACCATCATCATATATTAGTACAGGAGGCAACTTTGCATTAAAGCAATATTGTTATATTTTTTGAATTTTTCTCAAAATCTATGTGTTATAACCCCTACGAAAATATTGAGGTTTACGTTAAACGCTCTATATACTGAAGCTTATACTTCTTACTGTTGTTTTAAAATTGCTACCCACATTTTACATTTGTATTAATGTATGTTAAACTCTCTTTCGTGGTATATGAAATCGTTATAATTTTTTTATCAATTAATTTTGTAAAACTTCCTATACTCCCTATATTAGTGGACTAACCATTATAAAATAGTTATTCTC
>NC_027752.1:46803756-46804316 GCF_000695525.1 Brassica oleracea var. oleracea | reverse complement strand
TATACTGAAGCTTATACTTCTTACTGTTGTTTTAAAATTGCTAACCACTTTTTACATTTGTATTAATGTATGTTAAACTCTCTTTCGTGGTATATGAGAATCATTATAATTTTTTTATCAATTAATTTAGGAAAACATCTTATACTCCCTATATTACTAGACTAACCATTTTAAAATCGTTATTCTCTAGAGAAATGGAGATAACAAAGGTTCCAACCCTCTTTGATCATCATCATATATTAGTACAGGCGGAAAATATGCATTAAATCAGTATTGTTATATTTTTTGAATTTTTCTCAAAATCTATGTGTTAACCCATACGAAAATATTGAGTTTTATGTTAATCGCTCTATATACTGAAGGTTATACTTCTTACTGTTGTTTTAAAATTTTTAAAATTTCTAACCATATTCTAAATTTGTATTAATGTATTTTAAACTCTCTTTCGTGGTATATGGGAATCGTTATAATTTTTTTATCTATTAATTTAGTAAAACTTCTAATTCTCCCTATATTAGTGGACTAACCATTATGAAATCGCTATTCTTTAGAGAAATGGA
>NC_027752.1:46802370-46803656 GCF_000695525.1 Brassica oleracea var. oleracea | reverse complement strand
GCTCTATATACTGAAGGTTATACTTCTTACTGTTGTTTTCAAAATTTCTAACCATATTCTAAATTTGTACTAATGTATTTTAAACCCTCTTTCGTGGTATATGGGAATCGTTATAATTTATTTATCAATTAATTTAGTAAAACTTCTTATTCTCCCTATATTAGTGGACTAACCATTATGAAATCGCTATTCTCTAGAGAAATGGAGACAACAAAGGTTTAAAACCTCTTTGACCATCATCATAAATTAGTACAGGAGGCAAATATGCATTAAATCAATATTGTTATATTTTTAAAATTTTTCACAAAATCTATGTGTTAATTCCCTACGAAAATATTGAGTTTTACGTTAAACGATCTATATACTGAAGCTTATAAAATTGTTATTCTCTAGAGAAATGGAGACAACAAAGGTTTAAAACCTCTTTGACCATCATCATAAATTAGTACAGGAGGCAAATATGCATTAAATCAATATTGTTATATTTTTAAAATTTTTCACAAAATCTATGTGTTTATGTTAAACGCTCTATATACTGAAAGTTATACTTCTTCCTGTTGTTTTAAAATTTCTAACCATATTATACATTTGAATTAATGTATTTTAAACTCTCTTTCGTGGTATATGGAATCGTTATAATTTTTTTATCAATTAATTTAGTAAAACTTATTATACTCCCTATATTAGTGGACTAACCATTATAAAATCGTTATTCTNNNNAACAAAGGTTCCAAACCTCTTTGATCATCATCATATATTAGTACAGGCGGAAAATATGCATTAAAGCAATATTGTTATATTTTTTGAATTTTTCACAAAATCTATGTGTTAACCCCTACGAAAATATTGAGTTTAACGTAACGCTCTATATACTGAAGCTTATACTTCTTACTATTGTTTTAAAATGCTAACCACATTTTACATTTGTATTAATGTATGTTAAACTCTCTTTCGTGGTATATGGGAATCGTTATAATTTTTTGTCAATTAATTTAGTAAAACATCTTATACTCCCTATATTAGTGGACTAACCATTATAAAATCGTTATTCTTTAGAGAAATGGAGATAACAAAGGTTCCAAACCTCGTTGATCATCATCATATATTAGTACAGGCGAAAAATATGCATTAAAGCAATATTGTTATATTTTTTGAATTTTTCCCAAAATCTATGTGTTAACCCCTCCGAAAATATTGAGTTTTATGTTAATCGCTCTATATACTGAAGGTTATACTTCCTACTGTTGTTTTAAAATTTCTAACCATATTCTAAATTTGTATTAATG
>NC_027752.1:46802147-46802318 GCF_000695525.1 Brassica oleracea var. oleracea | reverse complement strand
TATCAATTAATTTAGTAAAACTTCTTATACTCCCTATATTAGTGGACTAGCCATTATAAAATGGTTATTCTCTAGAGAAATGAAGACAACAAAGGTTCCAAACCTCTTTGACCATCATCATAAATTAGTACAGGAGGCAAATATGCATTAAATCAATATTGTTATATTTTT
>NC_027752.1:46796800-46798790 GCF_000695525.1 Brassica oleracea var. oleracea | reverse complement strand
TATACTGAAGCTTATACTTCTTACTGTTGTTTTAAAATTCCTTACCACATTTTACATTTGTGTTAATTTATGTTAAACTCTCTTTCGTGGTATATGGGAATCGTTATAATTTTTTTATCAATTAATTTAGTAAAACATCTTATACTCCCTATAGTAGTGGACTAACCATTTTAAAATCGTTATTCTCAAGAGAAATGGAGATAATAAAGGTTCCAAACCTCTTTGATCATCATCATATATTCTTAAAGGAGGAAAATATGCATTGAAGCAATATTGTTATATTTTTTAAATTTTTCTCAAAATCTATGTGTTAACCCATACGAAAATATTGAGTTTTATGTTAATCGCTCTATATACTGAAGCTTATACTTCAAACTGTTGTTTTAAAATTTCTAACCACATTCTACATTTTTATTAATGTATGTTAAACTCTCTTTCGTGGTGTATAGGATTCGGTATAATTTTTTGTCAATTAATTTAGTAAAACATGTTATACTCCCTATATTAGTGGACTAAACATTATGAAATCGTTATTCTCTAGAGAAATGGAGACAACAAAGGTTCCAAACCTCTTTGACCATCATCATAAATTAGTACAGGAGGCAAATATACATTAAATCAATATTGTTATATTTTTTGAATTTTTCACAAAATATGTGTTAACCCCTACGAAAATATTGAGTTTTATGTTAAACGCTCTATATACTGAAGGTTATACTTCTTACTGTTGTTTTAAAATTCCTTACCACATTTTACATTTGTGTTAATTTATGTTAAACTCTCTTTCGTGGTATATGGGAATCGTTATAATTTTTTTATCAATTAATTTAGTAAAACTTCTTATGAAAACCTCTTATACTCCCTATATTAGTGGACTAACCATTATTAAATCGTTATTCTCTAGAGAAATGGAGACAACAAAGGTTCCAAACCTCTTTGACCATCATCATAAATTAGTATAGGAGGCAAATATGCATTAAATCAATATTTTTATATTTTTTGAATTTTTCACAAAATCTATGTGTTAACCCCTACGAAAATATTGAGTTTTATGTTAAACGCTCTATATACTGAAGGTTATACTTCTTACTGTTGTTTTAAAATTGCTAACCACATTTTACATTTGTATTAATGTATGTTAAACTCTCTTTCGTGGTGTATAGGAATCGTTATAATTTTTTTATCAATTAATTTAGTAAAACATCTTATACTCCCTATATTAGTGGACTAAACATTATAAAATCGTTATTCTCTAGAGAAATGGAGACAACAAAGGATCCAAACCTCTTTGACCATCATCATAAATTAGCACAGAAGGCAAATATGCATTAAATCAATATTGTTATATTTTTTGAATTTTTCAAAAAATCTATGTGTTAACCCCTACGAAAATATTGAGTTTTATGTTAAACGCTCTATATACTGAAGGTTATAATTTTTCCTGTTGCTTTAAAATTTCTAACCACATTCTACATTTGTATTAATATATTTTAAACTCTCTTTCGTGGTATATGGAATCGTTATAATTTTTTTATCAATTAATTTAGTAAAACATCTTATACTCCCTATATTAGTGGACTAACCATTATAAAATCGATATTCTCTAGGGAAATGGAGACAACAAAGGTTCCAAACCTCTTCGACCATCATCATAAATTAGTACAGGAGGCAAATATGCATTAAATCAATATTGTTATATTTTTTGAATTTTTCACAAAATCTATGTGTTAACCCCTACGAAAATATTGAGTTTTATGTTAAACGCTCTATATACTGAAGGTTATACTTCTTCCTGTTGTTTTAAAATTTCTAACCATATTCTACATTTGAATTAATGTATTTTAAACTCTCTTTTGTGTTATATGGAATCGTTATAATTTTTTATCAATTAATTTAGTAAAACTTCTTATACTCCCTATATTAGTGGACTAACCATTATAAAATCGTTATTCTCTAGAGAAATCGAGACACCAAAGGTTCCAAACCTCTT
>NC_027752.1:46796541-46796634 GCF_000695525.1 Brassica oleracea var. oleracea | reverse complement strand
TACCACATTCTACATATTTATTAATGTATGTTAAACTCTCTTTCGTGGTATATGGTAATCGTTTAATTTTTTTATCAATTAATTTAGTAAAAC
>NC_027752.1:46795524-46796456 GCF_000695525.1 Brassica oleracea var. oleracea | reverse complement strand
TTCATAAATTAGTACAGGAGGCAAATATGCATTAAATCAATATTGTTATATTTTTTGAATTTTTCACAAAATCTATGTGTTAACCCCTACGAAAATATTGAGTTTTATGTTAAACGCTCTATATACTGAACCCTATACTTCTTCCTGTTGTTTTAAAATTTCTCACCATATTCTACATTTGAATTAATGTATTTTAAACTCTCTTTCGTGTTATATGGAATCGTTATAATTTTTTTATCAATTAATTTAGTAAAACTTCTTATACTCTCTATATTAGTGGACTAACCGTTGTAAAATCGTTATTCTCTAGAGAAATGGGGACAAAAAAGGTTCAAAACCTCTTTGGCCATCATCATATATTAGTACAAGAGGCAACTATGCATTAAAGCAATATTTTTATATTTTTTTGATTTTTTCTCAAAATCTATGTGTTAACCCCAACTAAAATATTGAGTTTTACGTTAATCGCACTATATACTGAAGCTTATACTTCTTACTGTTGTTTTAAAATTGCTAACCACATTTTACATTTGTATTAATGTATGTTAAACTCTCTTTCGTGGTATATGGGAATCGTTATAATTTTTTTATCAATTGATTTAGTAAAACATCTCATACTCCCTATATTAGTGGACTAACCATTATAAAATCGTTATTCTCTAGAGAAATGGAGATAACAAAGGTTCGAAGCCTCTCTGATCATCATCATATATTAGTACAGGAGGAAAATATGCATTAAAGCAATATTGTTATATTTGTTAAATTTTTCTCAAAATCTATGTGTTAACCCCAACTAAAATATTGAGTTTTACGTTAATCGCTCTATATACTGAAGGTTATACTTCTTACTGTTGTTTTAAAATTTCTAACCATATTCTACATTTGAATTAATGTATTTTAAACTCTCTTTCGTGGTATATGAGAATCGTTAT
>NC_027752.1:46793529-46794848 GCF_000695525.1 Brassica oleracea var. oleracea | reverse complement strand
TTTCCTGTTGTTTTTAAATTTCTAACCACATTCTACATTTTTATTAATGTATGTTAAACTCTCTTTCGTGGTGTATAGGAATCGGTATAATTTTTTTATCAATTAATTTAGTAAAACATCTTATACTCCATATATTAGTGGACTAAACATTATAAAATCGTTATTCTCTAGAGAAATGGGGACAACAAAGGTTCCAAACCTCTTTGACCATCATCATATGTTAGTACAGGAGGCAAATATGCAGTAAAGCAAAATTTTTATATTTTTTGAATTTTTCCCAAAATCTATGTGTAACCCTACGAAAATATTAAGTTTTATATTAAACGCTCTATATACTGAAGGTTATACTTCTTACTGTTGTTTTAAAATTTCTAACCATATTCTACATTTGTATTAATGTATTTTAAACTCTCTTTCGTGGTATATGGGAATCGTTATAATTTTTTTATCAATTAATATAGTAAAACTTCTTATACTCCATATATTAGTGGACTGACCATTATAAAATCGCTATCCTCTAGAGAAATAGAGACAACAAAGGTTTAAAACCTCTTTGACCATCATCATATATTAGTACAGGAGGCAACTATGCATTAAAGCAATATTGTTATATTTTTTGAATTTTTCTCAAAATCTATGTGTTAACCCCTACGAAAATACTGAGTTTTACGTTAAATGCTCTGTATACTGAAACTTATACTTTTTACTGTTGTTTTTAAATTTCTAACCACATTCTACATTTGTATTAATGTATGTTAAACACTATTTCATGGTATATGGGAATCGTTATAATTTTTTTATCAATTAATATAGTAAAACTTCTTATACTCCATATATTAGTGGACTGACCATTATAAAATCGCTATCCTCTAGAGAAATAGAGACAACAAAGGTTTAAAACCTCTTTGACCATCATCATATATTATGCATTAAAACAATATTTTCATATTTTTCCAAATTTTCTTAAAATTTATATGTTAACCCCTACGAAAAATATAGTGTTTTTCGTAAATGCTTTATATACTGAAACCTATAATCTTTAGTGCTGTTTTAAAATTTCTAACCACATTCCACATTTGTATTAATGTATGTTAAACTCTATATCATGGTACATGAGCATCGTTCAATTTTGTTTAGAAATTAATTTGGTAAACCTTCTTATACTCCCTAAATTAGTGAACTAACCATTATAAAATCGCTATTCTCTAGAAAAATAGAGACAACAAAGGTTCTAAACCTCTTTGAACATCATCATATATTAGTAAATGATGCAACTATGCATTAAAGCAATATTGTTATAGTTTTTGAATTTTTCTCAA
>NC_027752.1:46791975-46793158 GCF_000695525.1 Brassica oleracea var. oleracea | reverse complement strand
CAAAATCTACGTCTTAACCCCTACGAAAATATTGAGTTTTATGTTAAACGCTCTATATACCGAAACTTACACTTTTTACTGTTGTTTTAAAATTTCTAACCACATTCTACATTTGTATTAATGTATGTTAAACTCTCTTTTATAATTTTTTTATCAATTAATTTAGTAAAACTTTATAATACTCCTTAAATCGATAGAATAACCACTATCGCTAATTTCTTGAAAAATGGCGACAAAGAAGTGTCCAAACCTATTTGAACATTATCATATGTTAGTGCATGATGCAGCTATGCATTAAAACAATATTTTCATATTTTTTGAAATTTTCTCAAAATTTTTGTGTTAACCCCCACGAAAAATATAGAGTTTTTGGTAAATGCTTTATATACTGAAACCTATAATCTTTAATGTTGTTTTAAAATTTCTAACCACATTCTACATTTGTATTAATGTATGTTAAACTCTATTTCATGGTACATGAGCATCGTTCAATTTTTTTTAGAAATTAAGTTAGTAAAAATTTTATACTCCCTAAATTCGTGGACTAACCATTATGAAATTGCTATTCTCTAGAGAAATGGAGACAACAAAGATTCCAAACCTCTTTGACCATCATCATATATTAGTAAATGAGGAAACTATGCATTAAAGCAATATTTTTATATTTTTTGTATTTTTTTCAAAATCTATGTGTTAACCTCTACTAAAATATTGAGTTTTACTTTAAACGCTCTATATACTGAAGCTTATACTTCTTACTGTTGTTTTAAAATTTCTAACCATATTCTACATTTGTATTAATGTATTTTAAACTCTCTTTCGTTGTATATGGGAATCGTTATAATTTTTTTATCAATTAATTTTGTAAAACTTCTTATACTCCCTATATTAGTGGACTAACCATTATAAAATCGCTAATCTCTTGAGAAATGGAGACAACGAAGGTTCAAAACCTCTTTGACCATCATCATATATTAGTACACGAGGCAACTATGCATTAAAGCAATATTTTTATATTTTTTGAATTTTTTTCAAAATCTATGTGTTAACCTCTACTAAAATATTGAGTTTTACTTTAAACGCTTGTTTTAAAATTTCTAACCATATTCTACATTTGTATTAATGTATGCTAAACTCTCTTTCATAGTAAATGAGCATCGTTCAATTGTTTTTATAAATTAAT
>NC_027752.1:46782756-46791903 GCF_000695525.1 Brassica oleracea var. oleracea | reverse complement strand
TTTCAAAACCTCTTTGACCATCATCATATATTAGTAAATGAGGAAACTATGTTTGAACATTATAATATGTTAGTGCAGGATGCAGCTATGCATTAAAACAATATTTTTATATTTTTCCAAATTTTCTTAAAATTTATATGTTAACCCCTACGAAAAATATTGTGTTTTTCGTAAATGCTTTATATACTGAAACCTATAATCTTTAGTGTTGTTTTAAAATTTCTAACCACATTCTATATTTGTATTAATGTATGTTAAACTCTATTTCATGGTACATGAGCATCGTTCAATTTTTTTTAGAAATTAAGTTAGTAAAAATTTTATACTCCCTAAATTCGTGGACTAACCATTATGAAATTGCTATTCTCTAGAGAAATGGAGACAACAAAGATTCCAAACCTCTTTGACCATCATCATATATTAGTAAATGAGGAAACTATGCATTAAAGCAATATTTTTATATTTTTTGAATTTTTTTCAAAATATATGTGTTAACCCCTACTAAAATATTGAGTTTTACTTTAAACGCTCTATATACTGAAGCTTATACTTTTTAGTGTTGTTTTATAATTTCTAACCACATTCTACATTTGTATTAATGTTTCGTGGCATATGAGAATCGTTATAATTTTTTTATCAATTAATTTAGTAAAACTTCTTATACTCCTTATATTAGTGGACTAACCATTATAAAATCGCTATTCTCTTTAGAAATGGAGACAACAAAGGTTCAAAACCTCTTTGAACATCATCATATATTAGTACAAGAGGCAACTATGCATTAAAGCAATATTGTTATATTTTTTGAATTTTTCTCAAAATCTATGTGTTAACCCCCCTACCCCTACGAAAATATTGAGTTTTACGTTAAACGCTCTATATACTGAAGCTTATACTTTTTACTGTTGTTTTAAAATTTCTAACCATATTCTACATTTGTATTAATGTATTTTAAACTATCTTTCGTTGTATATGGGAATCGTTATAATTTTTTTATCAATTAAGTTAGTAATACTTCTTATACTCCCTATATTAGTGGATTAACCATTATAAAATCGTTATTCTCTAGAGAAATGGAGACAACAAAGGTTCCAAACCTCTTTGATCATCATCATATATTATTACAGGAGGCAAATATGCATTAAAGCAATATTTTTATATTTTTTGAATTTTTCTCAAAATCTATGTGTTAACCCCCCTACGAAAATATTGAGTTTTATGTTAAACTTTTTGGTAAATGCTTTATATACTGAAATCTATAATCTTTAGCGTTTTTTTTAAATTTCTAGCCACATTCTACATTTGTATTAATATATGTTAAACTCTCTTTCGTGGTATATGAGAATCGTTATGATTTTTTTATCTATTAATTTATTATAACTTCCTCTACTCCCTATATTAGTGGACTAACCAGTATAAAATCGCTATTCTCTAGAGAAATGGAGACAACAAAGGTTCAAAACCTCTTTGACCATCATCATATATTAGTACATGAGGCAACTATGCATTAAAACAATATTGTTATATTTTTTGAATTTTTCTCAAAATCTATGTGTTAACCCCTACGAAAATATTGAGTTTTACGTTAAACGCTCTATATACTGAAACTTATACTTTTTACTGTTGTTTTAAAATTTTTAATCACATTCTAAATTTGTATTAATGTATTTTCAACTCTCTTTCGTGGCATATGAGAATCGTTATAATTTTTTTATCAATTAATTTAGTAAAACTTTAAAATACTCCATGAATCGATAGAATAACCACTATAAAATCTATAATTTCTTGAAAACAGAGACAAAGAAGGCTCCAAACCTATTTGAACATTATCATATGTTAGTGCAGGATGCAGCTATGAATTAAAACAATATTTTTATATTTTTCGAGATTTTCTCAAAATCTATGTGTTAACAACTCTACGGAAAAATATTTAGTTTTTGGTAAATGCTTTATATACTGAAATCTATAATCTTTAGCGTTTTTTTTAAATTTCTAGCCACATTCTACATTTGTATTAATATATGTTAAACTCTCTTTCATGGTACATGAGTATCGTTCAATTTAAAAAAAAAAATAGTAACTTCATATACTCCCTAAATTAGTGGACTAACCATTATAAAATCGCTATTCTATAGAGAAATGGAGACAACAAGGGTTCCAAACCTCTTTGACCATCATTATATATTGGTACAGAAGGCAACTATGCATTAAAGCAATATTACTATATTTTTTTGAATTTTTCTCAAAATCTATGTGAACCCCTACGTTTTACGTTAAACACCTATATACTGAAGCTTATACTTTTTATTGTTGATCTAAATTTTATAAAGATATTCTAAATTTGTATTAATGTATGTTAAATTTTCTTTAAGGGTAAATGGGAATCGTTCTAATTATTTATCAATTAATTAGTAAAACTTCATAATATTATCTAAATCAGTGAAATAACCATTATAAAATCGCTATTCTCTTGAGAAACAGAGACAACAAAGGTTCCAAGCCTCTTTGAACATCATCATATGTTAGTGAAGGATGGAACTATCCATTAAAAATTATTGTCATATTTTTTGAATTTTTCTCCCGAATCTATGTATAATTTGCTACGAATATATTGAGTTTTACGTTAAACGCACTATATAATAAAGCTTATACGTTTTAGTGTTGTTTTAAAAAATTTAACCACATTCTACATTTGTAATAATGTATGTTAAACTCTCTTTCATGATGCATGAAAATCGTTCTAATTTTTTATCACTTAATTTAGTAAAATTTCATAATACTCCCTAAGTCGGTGAACTAGCCACTAAAAAATCGTTATTTTTCTAGAGAAACAGAGACAACAAAGGTTCCAAACCTCGTTGAACATCATAATATGTTAGTGCAGGATGCAACTATGCATAAAAACAATATTGTCATATTTTTTGAATTTTCTCACAATCTATGTGTTAACCTCCCTACGAAAATATTGAATATTTCTGTAAATGCTCTATATATTCAAACCTATAATCTTTAGTGGTGTTTTAAAATAACTAACCACATTCTACATTTATATTAATGTATTTAGAGATAGTAGTTATAATTTGGTGCACAAAAGAAAAGAGATAGTTATACTTTTAATTTTCACATTCAAACTGAATTAACAGAAATAAATACAAAATAACAAGGGCAGATAAAAAAAGATAAACCACACAAGAAAAAAAATGATCACATGGAAAAAGAAAAATATAAAACAACAATCAACATATCATTTTAAATCTTTTAAAAATATATATTTTTAAAAAAAAAATATCACCAAAAAACAGGGTGGAGACGGCTTTCAGACAGTTGACTCTTGACTGAGGCATTTAGGCATTGGTCTGGTGGGCCTGCAATAATCCATTTCGAATTTGTGCCGCCACGTCTGCGACGGCGCCGGGACCGTGAGGGATAAACACCGACGAAGATTTGGAAGAAGCTCCGATATCTCTCATAGTGTCAAAGTACTGAGTCATCATCACCATGTCCAACACATCCTTCGCTGACGTCCCAGGCACGTTTCCCGCGAAGCCGAGAACACTGTCTCTGAGACCGTCAACGATAGCTTGTCTCTGACGAGCGATACCGAGACCAGATAGGTACTTGGACTCAGCTTCTCCTTCTGCTCTCTTTATCTGAATGATTTTCTCCGCCTCTGCTTTCTCGTTCGCCGCCACTCTCATCCTCGCCGCTGTAATGATTAATTTCAAGATCAGAGACATAACTTTTATTTTGTAGTTCTAAAAATTGAAAAGATTATGAATTACCGGCGTTGATTTCGTTCATGGCGCGTTTAACCTGTTGGTCAGGCTCGATGTCGATGATAAGGGTTTGAAGGAGCTCATAACCATAAGCAGTCATGGCTTTGTCTAGCTCTTCTTCCACTGATTTTGCGATCTCATTCTTCTGCTCGAAGACATCGTCCAAGTTCAGCTTTGGTACACATGCTCTGATCACTGAGAGAAACATAACCAATATTCTCAGAAAATTTGATTGGAATAAAAATAAGAAGATGGTGATGCAGTTTAGTAGTTACCGTCGAAGACATAGGCTTTGATTTGGGAAGTAGGATTGCTAAGTCTGTAGAAAGCATCACTTGCCTTGTCAACCAAGACTCTGTATTGAATGGATGCAACCACTGTCACAAACACATTGTCCTGATACAGAAATGATATGTTAGCAGAAGAAGGAAGGAGATATATGTGTATATGTATGCATATATGTGTTCAATGCTGCTTACCTTGGTTTTGGTTTCGCATTGAACATCGAGTTGCTGGAGACGGAGGGTGAGATGACCGGCGACATAATCACCTATGACCCAGGGCACAAACTGGAGACCTGGATTAAGAACTTTTTGAAATTTGCCAAATCTCTCCTTGATCGCAACATCTGATTGCTTCACCAGCACGCAGCACAAAAGGTTCCCCATTACCTCCTAGTCTTGTTGGGATTGGAACAAGAATGAATTGTATATATATATATATATATATATATATATATGTCTCTGTCTTTTCCCTCTGTATTGCTCTGTAAAATAGTTAGTGGAGGAGAGGAAAGCCGCATGAGGAGTTATATAGATAAGAGGAAGAAGATGACGATCGTGCCATGATGTCATGTGATTACTCCTCGGAAATTTCGTACTTTATTTTATTCGGAAGTGACATTTCTTTTTGAAAAGTCTAAATAGAATGGATATCTTGGTTTTTGGAGTTACAAATAAATGATCAAACTTGTTAATATTTGTCACTTCTGGACGAAGACATATGCTTTTTCGATTCATTTTTTTATATTTGACAAAACTTCGATAAGTGGTTTAGCCACCAGATAAACCTTGTCTTGCTTACGCGTGAACCATTCATTTTACTAGTTCTTTATCTTGGATATTTGTTTAACAAGTATAGAAGAATATACACGTACACGGATAGCCTTGTCGGATGACGACTATAACCAAGAACTACTACATTCATTTTATATGTTTCAATACATAAAACGTTGACCGGACTCTATTTATATTAATAATCTGCGGCTGTTATGCAGTGCCCCACCAACCTTTTATGTTGCCCCAATCAAAATTTAAAACTATGTCATCATACATGTTTTATCAAAATCACAAAACAGTATAAAAAAATAATTTAAATTTTCATTAAAAAAATCAAATTTCATAATATGTTCATAAAAAACATTGATATAAAAACACTTATTGCTGAAATATAGATCTTCTTGCATTTTTCCCTGCAAAATCATCCATTAAACTCCTATAGTCAAGTTTCTATTTTAGAATTAGGGTTTTAACTATTATCTAAAATATAAATTTATAAATATATTTAAAAAGTTTGACAAATATTATTATAACTAAATATGCTCAATAGATAATATTTTAACAAAATAATCTACAGATTTTCTTTTTATGTATATACTAATAAAAAAAAATTTTAAATATGCCCTACTAATTTGGATGCCCTAATTCTTGGCTTTGGTGACTTCCCCTCAAGGCCGGCCCTGCTGTTACGTGTAGGGTTTCCAAAGTAAAATATTACAAGATGGATGTGTTTTTAAATACGTTTGTTTTTGTTTGCTGGAAAAAGGTGGAGGGAATTTCCGGATTTTTGAAACTTGGGAGTTTGGAACGGTCCATTGTTTTTGAATAGTTGAATGTTTCGTAATTTTGGATTTAGTCATTAAATTATGTATTTTTATTATAAACAATTAGGTCTGGGCGTTCGGGTACCCGTACGATATATGATTACTTTATGACCCGTAAAATTTTATTATTACGGGTCAGGTTCAGATAATAACACTTCGGGTTCGGTTCATAATTGTATTGCATCATAAAACCCATAAAGTAATCATATATCGTACGGGTACCCGAACGCCCAGACCTAATTGTTTATAATAAAAATACATAATTTAATGACTAAATCCAAAATTACGAAACATTCAACTATTCAAAAACAATGGACCGTTCCAAACTCCCAAGTTTCAAAAATCCGGAAATTCCCTCCACCTTTTTCCAGCAAACAAAAACAAACGTATTTAAAAACACATCCATCTTGTAATATTTTACTTTGGAAACCCTACACGTAACAGCAGGGCCGGCCTTGAGGGGAAGTCACCAAAGCCAAGAATTAGGGCATCCAAATTAGTAGGGCATATTTAAAATTTTTTTTTATTAGTATATACATAAAAAGAAAATCTGTAGATTATTTTGTTAAAATATTATCTATTGAGCATATTTAGTTATAATAATATTTGTCAAACTTTTTAAATATATTTATAAATTTATATTTTAGATAATAGTTAAAACCCTAATTCTAAAATAGAAACTTGACTATAGGAGTTTAATGGATGATTTTGCAGGGAAAAATGCAAGAAGATCTATATTTCAGCAATAAGTGTTTTTATATCAATGTTTTTTATGAACATATTATGAAATTTGATTTTTTTAATGAAAATTTAAATTATTTTTTTATACTGTTTTGTGATTTTGATAAAACATGTATGATGACATAGTTTTAAATTTTGATTGGGGCAACATAAAAGGTTGGTGGGGCACTGCATAACAGCCGCAGATTATTAATATAAATAGAGTCCGGTCAACGTTTTATGTATTGAAACATATAAAATGAATGTAGTAGTTCTTGGTTATAGTCGTCATCCGACAAGGCTATCCGTGTACGTGTATATTCTTCTATACTTGTTAAACAAATATCCAAGATAAAGAACTAGTAAAATGAATGGTTCACGCGTAAGCAAGACAAGGTTTATCTGGTGGCTAAACCACTTATCGAAGTTTTGTCAAATATAAAAAAATGAATCGAAAAAGCATATGTCTTCGTCCAGAAGTGACAAATATTAACAAGTTTGATCATTTATTTGTAACTCCAAAAACCAAGATATCCATTCTATTTAGACTTTTCAAAAAGAAATGTCACTTCCGAATAAAATAAAGTACGAAATTTCCGAGGAGTAATCACATGACATCATGGCACGATCGTCATCTTCTTCCTCTTATCTATATAACTCCTCATGCGGCTTTCCTCTCCTCCACTAACTATTTTACAGAGCAATACAGAGGGAAAAGACAGAGACATATATATATATATATATATATATATATATACAATTCATTCTTGTTCCAATCCCAACAAGACTAGGAGGTAATGGGGAACCTTTTGTGCTGCGTGCTGGTGAAGCAATCAGATGTTGCGATCAAGGAGAGATTTGGCAAATTTCAAAAAGTTCTTAATCCAGGTCTCCAGTTTGTGCCCTGGGTCATAGGTGATTATGTCGCCGGTCATCTCACCCTCCGTCTCCAGCAACTCGATGTTCAATGCGAAACCAAAACCAAGGTAAGCAGCATTGAACACATATATGCATACATATACACATATATCTCCTTCCTTCTTCTGCTAACATATCATTTCTGTATCAGGACAATGTGTTTGTGACAGTGGTTGCATCCATTCAATACAGAGTCTTGGTTGACAAGGCAAGTGATGCTTTCTACAGACTTAGCAATCCTACTTCCCAAATCAAAGCCTATGTCTTCGACGGTAACTACTAAACTGCATCACCATCTTCTTATTTTTATTCCAATCAAATTTTCTGAGAATATTGGTTATGTTTCTCTCAGTGATCAGAGCATGTGTACCAAAGCTGAACTTGGACGATGTCTTCGAGCAGAAGAATGAGATCGCAAAATCAGTGGAAGAAGAGCTAGACAAAGCCATGACTGCTTATGGTTATGAGATCCTTCAAACCCTTATCATCGACATCGAGCCTGACCAACAGGTTAAACGCGCCATGAACGAAATCAACGCCGGTAATTCATAATCTTTTCAATTTTTAGAACTACAAAATAAAAGTTATGTCTCTGATCTTGAAATTAATCATTACAGCGGCGAGGATGAGAGTGGCGGCGAACGAGAAAGCAGAGGCGGAGAAAATCATTCAGATAAAGAGAGCAGAAGGAGAAGCTGAGTCCAAGTACCTATCTGGTCTCGGTATCGCTCGTCAGAGACAAGCTATCGTTGACGGTCTCAGAGACAGTGTTCTCGGCTTCGCGGGAAACGTGCCTGGGACGTCAGCGAAGGATGTGTTGGACATGGTGATGATGACTCAGTACTTTGACACTATGAGAGATATCGGAGCTTCTTCCAAATCTTCGTCGGTGTTTATCCCTCACGGTCCCGGCGCCGTCGCAGACGTGGCGGCACAAATTCGAAATGGATTATTGCAGGCCCACCAGACCAATGCCTAAATGCCTCAGTCAAGAGTCAACTGTCTGAAAGCCGTCTCCACCCTGTTTTTTGGTGATATTTTTTTTTTAAAAATATATATTTTTAAAAGATTTAAAATGATATGTTGATTGTTGTTTTATATTTTTCTTTTTCCATGTGATCATTTTTTTTCTTGTGTGGTTTATCTTTTTTTATCTGCCCTTGTTATTTTGTATTTATTTCTGTTAATTCAGTTTGAATGTGAAAATTAAAAGTATAACTATCTCTTTTCTTTTGTGCACCAAATTATAACTACTATCTCTAAATACATTAATATAAATGTAGAATGTGGTTAGTTATTTTAAAACACCACTAAAGATTATAGGTTTGAATATATAGAGCATTTACAGAAATATTCAATATTTTCGTAGGGAGGTTAACACATAGATTGTGAGAAAATTCAAAAAATATGACAATATTGTTTTTATGCATAGTTGCATCCTGCACTAACATATTATGATGTTCAACGAGGTTTGGAACCTTTGTTGTCTCTGTTTCTCTAGAAAAATAACGATTTTTTAGTGGCTAGTTCACCGACTTAGGGAGTATTATGAAATTTTACTAAATTAAGTGATAAAAAATTAGAACGATTTTCATGCATCATGAAAGAGAGTTTAACATACATTATTACAAATGTAGAATGTGGTTAAATTTTTTAAAACAACACTAAAACGTATAAGCTTTATTATATAGTGCGTTTAACGTAAAACTCAATATATTCGTAGCAAATTATACATAGATTCGGGAGAAAAATTCAAAAAATATGACAATAATTTTTAATGGATAGTTCCATCCTTCACTAACATATGATGATGTTCAAAGAGGCTTGGAACCTTTGTTGTCTCTGTTTCTC